>NC_047662.1:12106262-12321262 GCF_011762505.2 Arvicanthis niloticus | reverse complement strand
TCTTCCCTGGTAGGGAGTTCACTGCAGGGTGCTAGGAGGGAAGCTGTGTAGCCATGGAAGAACCTACATGGGGATAAGAAAATACTACTGATGGACAGCAAGAGGGATCTATTACCACCCACTCATGGCATGGAGAGGTCCCTAGAACCAGGAAGAACTGTGGCTATGATGGTGGGGAGGGGCTGCCCCACTAGAACAGTGTGTGTGTGTGTGTGTCTCAGGTACAGCCTTTGACTTTGGTCAACCCTCCACACAGAGGGAGAGAGCCAAGAGAGCATGCTCCCTGGCCCTCACTTCTCTGCCCATTCTTCATCCCCCATTCTTCCTTCTGAGTCCCTTTCCACACCAGCTAGAAACCAGAGGCTACTGTTCAATGTGGCATGCTTCCGTTTTGCCAGATACATTTAACAGATCACGGGCCCACCCAGCTTAGAAGCCAGAGCTAGGAGCTCTGGGTCCAGGGAGGGCAGTAGAAGGGATGAAATGGGTGTGGACCGAGAGGTGGAGACGTGCCCAGCCTGGTGTGATGACTAGAGATGTAAGTGAGCCGTGAGCTCCTCATGAAGTGTGGTGGGAATGGTTGAGGGCTAGCCGTGGGCCTGGTGTCAGGGGAGCACAAGGGGCTATGGGAAGGGAGGGGAAATACATGTATAAATAAATAACTGTGTAAGAAAGAATCTTGACCTTGATGGGTAAAGAAAGATGGAGGGTCACTGAGGCTGCAGGGCGTGGCCTATAACTAGAAGGGAATGATGGGAAACACATACAGTTTTGTACATCACTACAGCTGGTGGCACTGGCTTGATCACTGTAGACTCTTTTGGAGAAAGTGTGTCTCTGGGAGCAGACCCTGAGGTTAACAGTCTGCCCTAGCTTCCTGCCTTGGCAAGACATGAGGGGGCAAGGAGTCCCAGCTGTGTGGCCTGCCCGTAGCCATACACTGTCCCAGCCACGATGGACTTTTGTCCCCTCAAGCTGTGAACCAGAAAGAATACTCCCTTCTCTTGCTTTTGACAGATGTTTGCTTCCATGACGAGAAAAGCGGGAGACTAACACATCTTTTAATCACCGGTCAGTAGTCTTTGCCTTTTCTTTCACACAGCAGGCTCTCATCCCACACTGAGCCAGCCAGTCTCCCAACAGGTCCTAAGGGCCATGGGGGAGTCGGTGCATTGATCTTATGGGCGTGTTGGAACCCAAAGGCCAGCTCTCTAAGCAGTCCTAACTCCCCCTCAGCAATTGGGTCCCCCAAATAGTAGCACATCTCTACAGGCTAAGAGGGGGTAAGCCGCTGTTGACAAGCAACATTAAATCCCCCATTATTTTATTCTGCTTTAAATTCATATGGCCAACTTTAGACTCAAATAAATTATGTTTTCTGGTTGGTCTATTCGTCTCAGAGTTGAAAACATTCCTAGAAGTAATGGAGACCAGGGTTGTAAGGAAGTGAAATGAGTCTGATTTACTTTGGTGAAATGTTTTCCCTTTTCAAATGATTTATTACCACCTGCCACTATTGAAACCTCTTTGGGTCCACTCATGGCTGGATTTGGGGGAAAAAAAGAATTTTTTTTCTTTACAGAATTAGGTAAAGCATAGAAAAGACCCAAGTCTATAAATGTAATGAAAAACACCCATTCCCTAAACAGTGCTTGTAATTGAGATTCAATTTCATGTCTCCCCTGTCCCTGCTTATTAAAATCCCATGAGCACAGAGGTGGGGTCGGGGTCTTGTTGCTGTCGGAGCTGGGGAAAGAGAGGCTTATGGGTTTTCCTGTATTTCCTTTGTGCATGTTCGGTAATAGTCCCAGCTTCTTTGGCTGGATATTCAATATGGCTAGATTGAATTTTGGCAGAGTTGGGAAAATAAAGCACAATGCTCTATTCAAGGTCGTGTAATACTTTAGTCTGAGCCGAAAGAAAGATAAAGATGTAGTTCTCATTTGTCAAGGTCGAGAATCAATGAGCGAAAAGAAAGTCGGAGCTTCTCGCGTCTTGGAGGTATTTCTGCAGTTGTTTCCTCGCTTCTGGGCGGGCCTCCCAGACGGCTCAGTCCTAAGGCTCTCAAGCACTTAGTCCACAGGTCCAAGGGTGCTTATGCTATGTGCTCGGGCTCTCATGCGCTTTCCCGTGGGGGAACTCTGAAGGGATGCTCTAGTGTGATTTCAGAGTCCCATGCTGTGTGCAGAGCCACTGCCCGGCCCTGTTTTAAAGCCTCAAACAGGAAGGGACCTGACCCAGACCCTCTGTTTTCTTTGTCACCGTTCCTTGAATACCGTTTAAACAGATGCAAAAAAAAAAAAAAAAAATGTGATCAAATGCCCTTTCAAGAGCAATAATAAGTAAAATCTTTCAAGAAGCTATTCTTGGCTCCCGAGAGAAAACCTTCTCTTCCAGCCTTGGGAAAATAACACACATCAAGGGGTTTCATCGAATCCCTAGCCTCTTGGCACCAGTGTCGATATTTAAGAAAGGATGTCAGCCGGAAGTGTCCATTCATGTTCACATATAGATTTTTCCCCCACTTGCCTTTATGCTGTTTTCTGCACTAATTCAAACATTTCTTATCCCTACTTCGATCCTTGATCAGCAAAGAGGAGAGGTGTGGGCATTTCTTTTTTTTTGTTAGATTCATAGCAGGAATCTAAAACATTTTTTTAATACAAAGACACTCTAACAGAGCTCAAGTGTGTGTGTGAGTGTGTGTGTGTGTGTGTGTGTGTGTGTGTGTGTGTGAAAGAGAGAGAGAGAGAGAGAGAGAGAGAGAGAGAGAGAGACTAGCAAAAGCCTGATTTATTGAAAATAACCGCATGGCAACAAGAATCTCTCTTCCTCATTCTCTGGATTCAGTGAAAAGCCAGACTGTAAAAATAAATAGCAGGGCTTGGAAAAATCCTGTCTAATCAACTCAAAATGCTCAATCAGGTAAAACCTACATTTAGGAAAAAAGTCCTGGACTATTAAGAAAGGGAAAAAAATGCACATAAGGAAAGAAAGATGTAATAGTTAACTCCCAAGGACCCACCCGGTCCAGGAAACGCATCGTGCACGCCGGCTCCCTGAAGACTAATGACAGGCACGGAGCCCTCTTCCATCAGACGTCACCGTGCCCAGATGCATGTCGAAGGCACTTGAATGAATTTTCAAGACCTGGAGGCATTTTCATTTCTAGACGCCTCCTTCTAGCCCTAATTTCCTAACCAAGTCAATGGTGGATCACCAAGATACATGGTCTGGGGCTGCTCAATTCTGCCTGATTCCCCGAGGCCTCTTCCAATAAAGGGGGAGACTCAGCACAGGAGCCTGGCAGGAGCCTGGTGTAATCACGGCTGTCAGACGAAAATTCTGACTCTTACTAATTCACTGTGACTGATCATTGGGAATTCAGGAAATAAACGGAATCTACACCATTATTTTAAATTATTCTAGTAGGCCTCATGTACAGGAAGGGAAGGAGCCTGACTCTCTTCCCTTTGCCTGGGGGTGTGGACTGAACCAATTGGCTAGTGGAAGGGGTGTTTAGCACTTGCTTGGGGGTGATAGGGGACCCATCCCCCAGGGGTCCCAGCTTTGATCTATGGTTATAGCCCTCACCTGGTGCTTTCTAGGCCTAGGGGAAGGGTTGATTGAGTCAAAATGATAAGTGTCACAGGACTTCTTTATGGTCTTGTGTTAATCACCAAGCCCGGCTAAAATCACCTATTGATTGACCTTAAATGAAATCTACTTTAACCTGGGAACTCCATTAAAAGAATAATTCAAGAGGCCAGCTCTGCTTCAACTCACTGTTAACCCACCTGCCCAGGAATTAATGATGCATGCCCTTCCAGGAGACTCGTAATTCCTATAGAGTTTAAATATTTATCTGAACCCCTGGAACCTGCTGCTGTGCCCTTCCTCGGCAGCCTGCATTTCATTCCCTCCTCCCTCCATTGAGAAATGAGGTTTTTGTTTCTTCTTCCTTAGAATCAGGTAGATGTGTTGTGGAGACTGTCCCTCCTTTCCCAGACTGCATCAGTGGCTGCAGATTGTTAGAAATACACTAGGCCCTTGTAAGTGCTTCATGAACGGCATCCAATGCTATTAGATTTGGAGTCAGAAAGGGCACACCTTGGAAGGTATCCGCCACATCAGAAAGGTCCCAGGAACAAGATCTGCTGGGGATCCGGGCTTTCCCTGGACAGCATGACTTGGCTTGGGGTATCTGAAGTGAGGTAGTGGGGATAGCGACAGCCTTACCGTAATACTAGATAATAGGCATTTGAGTCCTGGTTCTTAAAAGGGGGACTGCACAACACCCAAGGAGACAGCAAGTGTAATGAAGGGAGGGCGCTATTCAATCCTTCACTGCAAAAGATAACAGTGCCAATCTTGGTTCACTGACAAAGACCAACTTGGGGGGGGGGGGGAGCCAGTCAGGAAGACAGGCTATAAGGAAAGACAATAATTTGGAAAGGAACGATGTAAGTGTGTGTGTGTGTGTGTGTGTGTGTGTGTGAGAGAGAGAGAGAGAGAGAGAGAGAGAGAGAGAGAGAGAGAGAGAAATTCCTTGTTCCAGATCTGTCCTAGACAAGGCACCATGCTCTTTCTGTGTGCTCTCATGTTACCATGCACATGCCCTACTAATGCCTCTTGACATACTTAATTTAAATAGGCCTGGGCCGGGTAACTGCTTGGTTTTCACAATCGGTTCTCATCCTTGCTGGACGTTGGCTCTGCACTGAGGCAGGGGGCAGACCACCTATGAATGAGCAAGTGTGGTGTCCATTATGTTCAGAGGAAATGCACATTTCTGAGAACAACTTGCTCAAGGAAGCAGAAGAAAGGTTTGGAGGACAAGGCTTGACGACAGCCTGGACGACAGTGGGGGTGGACAGGGGTGGTTGGGGGCTGGGGGGGGCAAATGGGCTGGGGTGAGGGTGGAGGTAGAACCTTCCTAGGCACAAACCCAGCCTGGGAATAGAGATGGAGCAGACAAGGGAGCTCTAGAGGAAACCAGGGTCTTGGGAACAGAAGAAGTAAAACTTTTATGAAAAGAGCTGAGTCAGCATTGCAGAGATGGATGTGAACTTGGGAGTAATTCCCAGATCCCATAGCAGGGAGAGCATCTGAGCAGGGAAGGCTGGAGGACTGATGCTGAGAAGGGCGGTGTCACACGGGGAGCACGGAAGGAGCATACTGAAGTGCGATGCCACTCTTTATGCAGGAGGCAGGCAAGGGCCAGCATTTCCCAACATACTGGGGTGGGGAGGACATAAGTCATGAGAAAAATTAAAAACTATAAAGGCATGGGGTCTGATCAAAATGAGATGATATCCACAGTGAGGAGAGGGGTGGGCACTTCCTGTTCTTAGCCCACCCCTCACTCTGCAAGAGAGGAAGGTACAGACTGTGTGGTGAGTTTCCGAGAGGAAGGGAGAACTGGAATGGCTCAGGATACTCCCTTCCTTATACTTTCAGGGTGCTCTCACTTGCGGAGAGTGTCCTCCCGTTCTGCCATTCTGTGCTCTGCCTGATTGTTCCCTTCCTCCTCCTTACTTCATCAAACACTCCTGGAGCATCTACTAATTTTATAAGGGATGAGAAGTTGGTGGCTGGAGAGATGGTTGGGTGGTTAAGAGCACTGGCTGCTCTTGCCGAGGATCTAGAATCAGTTCACAGCACTCACACTGTGGCTCGCAGACATGGGTAACTCCAGTTCTAGGCCACCTGACACCCTCTCTGGTATCTGCAGGCACCAGAAACACATGTAGTGTACATACATACATGCAGGTAAAACATACAACATGCACACACACCCACACACAGATGCATACACACACAGAGGAGAGAGAGAGAGAGAGAGAGAGAGAGAGAGAGAGAGAGAGAGAGAGAGAGACCAGTGGATATGGAACCCCTATCAGGTCATAAAAGGAGCTTAGACTTGTGAGAAAAAAGAAGGGCAGCAGCCTTAGGGGGGTTAGGCGGGAGGGGTGGATAAAGCTCATCAGAGAGGGGACTGGAAAAGGCCACCTGGATGAAGTAACACTGGAAGATACTTGAAAGGGATGATGAGACAGCTTTTTGACATCTGTGGGGAAGGACATCCAGGCAAATGGAGAAGAGCGAGCTTTAGAGTTGAGGGGTCAGGAAGTTGGAGCTTAAGGGCAAGGCAAAGAAAGATTGCACAGGTAGTAGAGGTGATGATGGTGGTAGTGGTGGTGGTGGTGATGGTAATGGGGGTGGTGATGATGTTGATGGGGGTGCTGATGATGGAGGTGATAGTGGTGGTGATGGAGGAGGTGATGGTGGTGGTGGAGGTGGTGGTGGAGGTGATGGTGATAGTGGAGGTGATGGTGATAGTGGAGGTGATAGTGGAGGTGATGAAGGAGGTGATGGTGGAGGTGATGGTGGAGGTGATGGTGAAGGTGATGGTGGTGGTATGATGGTGGATGTTATGGTGGAGGTGATGGTGGAGGTGATGGTAGAGGTGATGGTGGAGGTAATGGTGATGGTGGAGGTGGTGGAAAAGGTGATGGTGGAGGTGATGGAGGAGGTGATGGTGGAGGTGATGGAGGAGGTGATGGTGGAGGTGATGGAGGAGGTTATGGTGGAGGTGATGGTGAAGGTGATGGTGGTGGTATGATGGTGGATGTTATGGTGGAGGTGATGGTGGAGGTGATGGTGGAGGTGATGGTGGAGGTGATGGTGAAGGTGATGGTGGTGGTATGATGGTGGATGTTATGGTGGAGGTGATGGTGGAGGTGATGGAGGAGGTGATGGTGGAGGTGATGGTGGTGGTATGATGGTGGATGTTATGGTGGAGGTGATGGTGGAGGTGATGGAGGAGGTGATGGTGGTGATGATGGTGGATGTTATGGTGGAGGTGATGGTACATCCATGCATCCACCTGTATGAGTAAGAGGGACCTACAGCTTATGGGAGAGCTTTGAGTTTCCTTCTGAGTTTGATGAGGATGGATGACACAGAACACTACTCTGATGCTTGCCCCCATTGGCAGTGGTTCTGTGTTCTTTTCTGCCTCCCTTCCAGCACACAATCTCCACAGTGGTGGCTATTTCCTTCACCTTAGTGCCTGTTGGCTTTCCAGCCCCAGGATGGCCCTGACCGTAGATTCAATGCTGAAAAGTCACTTAGTAACAGAAAAAAAAAAAGAGTGGAACAGAAGCCATGAACAGGCAGAACCTATGAGGTGGACAGGGAGACAGGGTAAAGGGGAGTCAGCTCTCCTTATGAACTGCTAGTGAGGCCTTCGTGTGGGTTCTTTAAATTCCACAGGGTCCTAGAGCTATCTGGACCCTGAAGCACAAAGATGTGATGCCTAAGTGTCTTTGAGTTAGTTTATGTGTATGCTATCTGACGGTCCCCCCGAGAGTCTAGCAACTAAATCGGTTCCAGACTCATCCACAGAAGCACCCAGCCCCGGCCACGGCTACGGCTACGGCCACAGCCACAGTCTTACAGCCACAGCTTCTAGAAGAGCAGTTCTGAACCTGTGGGTTGGAGGGTCACATGTCAGATATCCTGCATATAGACTTTTATATTACTATTTATAACAGTAACAAGATTACGGTCGGGAAGTAGCAATGAAATAATTTTGTGGTGGTGGTGGGGAATCACCACAACATGAGGAACTGTACTAAAAGGGTCGCAGCATTAGGAAGGTTGAGAACCGCGGGGGGAGAGGATTCCCTCTTCTCTCTCATTTTTGTATCCCAGGGATTTAAGCCAATATTTGACAAAATATAGATGTGTGGTCAACATTTATCAGCTGTATGACTGGGTAAGATGTTAAAACTTCACACTATGGAAAGATTACGATGGAGAGAGATAGACAAAAAAAAGATTAATAGGGTACTGAAGGATTTTATTTGGTTTTGTTTTAGTTGTAGCAAAATAGAGGTGGCAGGATCTACTTCAGAAAAGGGGGGAGAATTAGTTAATAGAACACAGAAGGGACATTTACATAGATAAAAGGCATAATTGTGCACAATTTTACAAATGGCCAGCACGGGCATCATGTCAGATAAGATTCAGCCTCTACTCCTAATTAAAGGATGAGAAAAATCTTTTTGAAAGCTTTAGATAAGTCTGATTAATCAATATGATACAGTCATATTCACTGGTAACAGTGGACGAGGTTTTTTCTATGACCAAGAGACTTCAAGGCTCCCTGGCAGTGTTGAGAGGTGACCTGAAAGCCTCTCAGCTAACCACTGCTTAAGAAAGTAGGTAGGATTATGTACACAATAGAAGGCAAGGACTACTTCCAGCAGTCAGTTAGATCTGAGGAGGGTGAGCGGGAATCCGCTCCCTTAATTGTATTAGCAGACCGAAGCTATCCAGAAGAAAGACAGGAATGGCAAGGGTCTATTTGCTGGAAGATAGGAAAATATTTTTGAGGCAAACAAAAGAATGTTTGAACAAAGAAGTGAGCCAACCGGTTTTCTAGAAGAATAAAAAAAAAAAAATGTCCAATGAAGTTGGTGAAGATGCCAATTCCCCTCCAATTAGCTTGTCTTCTTAATTCATGGCCCCTGGGTTTGTTTTCCATTGAAATGTGACCAAATGATGCAAACATCTGTTCAAAAGAATCAGTGGAGGATAAAAAGTCAGGAAGAGGAGCGGAAGTAGCACCCAACAAGCTGACCCTGTTACGTGCTGACTCCGTATACGCTGACCCTGCTGCTATGTGGGAGATGATGGATGGATTTGTAGAGGGTAAATTTGTTTTAAATCCTGGTGTCTGTGGAGGACAGTGATTCTAAGGTTCTCTCTCTCTCTCTCTCTCTCTCTCTCTCTCTCTCTCTCTCTCTCTCTGTGTGTGTGTGTGTGTGTGTGTTTTCACCTGGAAACACAGAGAAACGAAATATAGCCTTCATAGTCGGGACCCAAGACCCATTTCTTTAAGTTAGGCCCATCTCTCCACAGCTTATCTAGCTATGGGCTTAAGTCATAGATGGGCTAACTCACTGCTGAAGTTAGAATTCTCACAGCCCTAATCCTTCTGCCTCCACTCCTTAGAATCATGGTCATCTTCTCAGCCTTGTTTATGTAAGGTTAGTTTGGACTGCATAACACTCCACTTCAGAATGGCTATTCTAACTGTAAAGAAATTCATTGAGATGTCCAGTCTTTGGGTCAGGCTAATTTTGCTGCATGATTTTTTTTATTTTCAATTTTTATACTGAAGTTTTAATCTAAAAGGAATAATTTTAAGTTAAAATATTCTTTATCTTTGGATTTATTTTATATGTATGGATGTTTTGCCTACATGTATGTTTGTGTACCAGACATGTGCCTGTAGAGGTCAAAGAAGGTATTAGATCCCCCTAGAACGAGATTATATAGGTAGTTGTGGTGGTTTGAATATGCTTGGCCCAGGGAGTGGCACTATTAGGAGGTGTGGCCTTGTTGGAGGAAGTGTGCCATTATAGGGTGAGACCCTCATCTTAGTTGCCTGAGGACAGTCTGCTCCTAACTTCCTTTGAATGAAGATGTAGAACTTTCAACTCCTCCAGCACCATGCCTGCCTGAATGTTGCTTTGCTTCCTGTCGTGATAATGGACTGAACCTCTGAACCTGTAAGCCAGCCCCAATTAAATGTTGTTCCTTTTAAGAGTTGCCTTAGTCATGGTGTCTTTTCACAGCAAGGGAAACCCTAAGACAGTTGTGAGCCTCATATAGATGTTAAGAACCAAACCTAGATTCTCTGGAAGGGCAGCCAGTGCTCAGAACGAAGAGCAGTCCTTCTAGTTCTGAATTCTAAAAATTATAATTTTATACTAAAATTCTTTTATAAAATTAATACTAAATTTTTACTCACTCAAAAAGAGTTAGCCCCAAAAGTGTGGCCAATGGACCTCCAGTAGAGTCGGCTAGCTTACTCCTTGCAAACTAGTTAAAAAAAAAAACCACTCTAAATAAATACAGCACTAAACTAAGTCTAAAATATGTGGTTGACTTGGCTGTGTAAAAATGAAAGCAAAATGTGCTCTTCAGAAAGGAAAACTACGAAGAAAATCAAACCATAACGGATGCAGAAAAGAGTAAACTTTGTCTTCGTATAAAGAGGTCTCAACAGTCAAAAAGAAGGCTCTCCAGTCATTAAGAGTTGAACATGGGAGACCTGAGTACAACCTCATCAAAAGAGTGTAATTTGACCACAATCAAAGGTATCATTAGATGGATATGGTCACTATATTCATTATTTCTAATTGTTGGGACACAGTACCCTGGGCAAAAGCAACACAGTGATGGAAGGAATCATTTTAGCTCAGGGTTCAGAGGCACATGGTTTCAATGAGTTGCCCATGTTGGCCTTGAACTCATGACTCTACTGCATCTACCTTCCAAGTGCTGGAACTACAGATAGTTCCATCATGTCCAACTATTCTCTTCCTCTACTCACTACACAACCAAGGTCTCTGGCTTCAACTCCACAGAGCACCTCTCTTCTCTCTCACTATTCTTCCCTCTGCATGGATGGGGGAGTATGGGGTATCAGCACTTAGGCCTTTTCCCTTGGTCACTTTTCAACATTAAGCTGAGATGGGAAAGAGGGCAGGTGGAGGGAAGGTCTCCCGTGAGATTGAGTTACGTCAATAACTGGATAAAATATTTATGTACTAGCTTAGACTAAAAAAATGGGACTTTTGGGCTTTCCCTTTGTGTGTGTGTGTGTGTGTGTGTGTGTGTACATGTATGCATGTGTGCACTTGTTTGAGGACAGAGGTTGAAATCAAGTGTCCTTACCAGTCAGTTTCCACCTTGGTATTTAAGACAGAGTTTCTCATTGAACCTGAAGTTTACTGACTGAGCTAGACTGGCTGGTCAATGAGTCCAGGACTTCTCAGAGAGTCCATACTGTTTCTATCTCCCTAACCCGAGGATTCCAGGCGTGAAGCACTGTGCTCAGCCTTTTACACGTATACAGAGAAATCAAAGCTCATCTGGCAAGTGCTTTATAAACCCATTCCCTTTTAGCCATGGTTGTTCTGGTACTCAGTGTGTGGCCCAGCCTTGGTCTTTGGTTAGACAAAGGGAAACCTTACTGTAACAGCATCTACTGTTTCCTTTATGGTCGTGTGGCAAAGGATTTAGTCAACAGGATTAGGAAATAAGGTGTTTGGGCTGGCAGGATGGCTCAGTGGGTAAACGGTGCTTACCTTGCAAAGCTGGTAACCTGAGCCCATGTAAAAGTGGAAGGAGGTAACCAATTCCACAAAGTTTTCCTCTGACTTCACACATGCTCTGTGTAATGAGGACCTGCCCATGTATACTTCACACGAATGAGAGAGCACGTGCGCGCGCGCGCACACACACACACACACACACACACACACACACACACACACACACAAAAGAAACAAACAAAGAAGTGTGCATCTACCAGGACTGAAAGAAAATGATTGACCCACCTGACTGAGACCTGCCATCCTACGGAGTTATAAGAGAAATCACTAGGTGGCTGTTAGCTTGGAGTTATAGAATCTGAGCTACATCATTTCGGCACTCCCCTAAAAAGAAAAAAAAATTGTATTCTCCCTGAACATGAATTCAGTGGATGGATTTCTTCGTTAAACTTGGCCGTAAGCAAAACCACATGGCATGTGAAGATTTTGTTTTGGATAAAGTGACAGAACCCATAATTCATAGGGAGCTACCAAGGAATTTAGGTTTGAGGTCAAACAGATGGCCCTGCCAACAGACATATGATGCCCAGCACTTCCTAGTGGCCAGTGTTCTGAATCCAGTCAGGCTGAGCTGTGAGGTTCACCAAGAAGGACAAAGAACACAATTCTCCCTCCCAGTCAGCAGCAACAGTGGCGTGGTGTCAAGTCTTATTACCTAGTTAGAAATTGATTATGAGAAGGGCCCTTGGTCGAGTCTATCTGACTCAAGCATCTTCGAAGCACGTTATCTTTTATGGATCTTAAATGTCCAGACTATTAAAGTAGCTGGATGCGCTTATAAAACAACAGGGGGGAAGGGGAAGGGTGTTCCCAAGATGGCTTCGGCATGAGGAATGTTCAGCCGGTCAGGAGTCGACCAGAGCTCTAAATTCTCATTATGGAGTTTCACTTTCTGTCTCCCATTTATCTTGAGTCGAGAGTAGACGCTAGGATTTCAGCCCTCACTGTGGCTGGTAGGGATGTGGAATCCCATAATATATATCATGTTGAAGATAATTTCATTTGTGACCTCCCTGGTGGGTCTCCGCGGAGAATCCGTGGAAAGGAATGACTGAGCATGCTCTTAAACTTTCATCTACAGACTGAAGTCAAATCTATTGGAAACGCGGAAGAAGCTTAATTTCTTTAAAGGCATTTTCATTAACTTTTACATGGATATGTATTTCCTGGGATATGAAGGTCATGGGGGCAAAATGGCTGCTAAGTCACGGGTTATTTAAAGTAAGTGAGACTAGACATTTGGAGAGATTTTAGAACCCCAGTGTTAGCAAGGAGTGGAATGGGATAACTGATGTTTTCTTAAATGTAAAGGGAAAAAAGGTTATAAAAAGAGCCAGTCCTGGTGGTACATGTCCATGGTCCCATCACTTGGGGAGTGGATATCAGAGGATTGGAACTTGAAGGCCAGCCTGGGCTACATAACATAATGAGTCAGTAGCTAACCTAGGCAACGTGAAACTCTGTCTCAAAACCAAGCCAAAAAATGTTTATACAAATACACACACACACACACACGTGTATATAATGTATATATCATTATATCATTTGGGATTTAAGAGACCATTCATTTGGGGAAATGCTTGTCATACAGGTATGAGAAATTGATTTGACAACCCAGCACTCATATGTAGAAGTGTGTGTGTCTATAATCCCAGCACGGGTGAGCAGATCTAGGATCTCACTGGCCAGAGGGTAGAGGGGAATCAATGAGAACCAGGCTGAGTGAGGCACCCTGCTTCAAAAAAATATAAGGTAGAGAGAGATTGAGGAACTGGTTCAGTGTTAATGTCTGGCTTTCCTGTACACAAACACAGACACTCATTCCCATACATCTGCACACACATATGCATACACTCTCAGGTGAACACACATATTCCTACACATATGTATATACCTACACACATGCGCACACACACACACATTCACACACACACACTTGAGCACATACAGAAAAGGGTCACATCATCTAATACTTCTGCTACTCACTCATAAAATGGGAGTACCCCCATACTCCCATTTTATGAGTGATCCTGGCCTTCCTTTCAGTGGACTTGATGCTCTTGTAATTTTCCTCTCTGTTTTCCTCCAGTCAATATTGGTCACCTCTTCCAAATAAAGAGAGTTTGATTGACAGATACCCTCAATTCAACTCTACAAGTTTGCTTGCTTTCCTCCTTGCATATGGGCTGGGCTTGGCGTTTATGCTTCTTTTCCTGACCTCTGGCTTGCTGTGGCACACACTGTGGCCAGCTTGCAGTGGGACAGGCAGAAGCTAGACAAAGGTCTCCCTGCATTTCCACCCACGCTATTACATTAGCTGTGGCAATGTACCTGGGCTGGCCTGTACCCAATGGAAGAAGGTTAAATTGTCACAGTGACCCACATGAGACCTTAGCCCATGGAAAAGCCCAGGCAAGACTTCAGTGACAGAAGAGCCTTGCTGAGCTCAAACTTGGACCAGAAGATCCACATCTGGCTTTCAGAGCCATGACCTCACATCCATCATCCTTACTGTACTCCAGTGAGTCTGGGGATTCTGCACTGCATAGTACCATTGAGGAAATATGGCTGATACAAGAACCTAGTTGGTTTTCTTCTCTGCATTTGATTCAAGGAAACAACACAATACAGCTCCCCCCCCCACACACACACACCTTCTCGTTGACAAAACCGCATTCACAGTGTAGAGTCTGACATTTTGAAATACAAGCTACAGAATGTCTAAGTTGAAATAATTAACGTGGATTATCTCAGGTGATTACTTTCCTGTGGCGAAAATCCGTTTCTTGTACTCTGTTTCTCAAAATCTGTTTCCCCCACAATTTTCCAGCACACACGACACTGTTACCATCTATAGTCACTGTATTGTACAGTAGGTCTCTTGGATCTATTGTATTCCTTCTACTTGAGAGAATTTTTGAACAAAACCAACAAAGTCATAGGCACACAGATTTGATTTCAAAGTATACTACAAAGTGGCAGTCATAAAAACAGCATGATATTGTTTAAAAAAAACGAGACTAGGGAAAAGAAACAATCCCACGTGTCAAAAACCTAAGATGAGAAAATGACAGGGTCACTGGCTTTGTGGGAAAACCAGATGCTCGTGTGCAGGAACCTGAGAACAAATGACATCCCACACCAAATCAAAAGGTGAAGTTGGGGTGGGTGGAAGGCTTATAAACATGAGACTAGCAGCTATCAAAATTCTTGAATCAACCAAACGGGAGAGACTACTTGGCATGGGTCTGGGCAACAGCGGTTCTGATAAAATCCACACAACACAGGAACTGAAACTGGATGGAGGCAGGTGGGAATGTGGCACAGGAAGATGTTTCGCAGAACAAAAGAACGGACCACCACCAAAGAGGAGGACGGCGTAGAAGGGGAGAATGTTTTCCCTTTGCAAGCCATATATCCAAACCCCAGAGATACACAGCATAGAACTGAAGTGGAAACTTCTAGTTTCTCTGGAAAGTTAGTTATGTCAAAGTTAGTTATGCTAAAGCAGACATGTGAAAGAATGGTTTCCTGGAGCAGACACAGGTCTGTTTGGATATAGCAAACACATGAAAGGACCCTTGATGAAGAAGTATAAATACAACCCCACAGACAGTGGGAGACAAGCACTGAGCATTGGTTTGGTTTGTTTCACCTTGCTATTCTTCACTAGTGACATGCATATACTGTTTTGCCTTAAACGGCATTGTTGAGCTCAACTTGTGATAATGCCGTCACTGAGAGAAACTCACCTAAGAACTGCTTGTGCAGTTCTTGCGGCAGCTTGCTGCTTCCGAGGCGTTGCCTCAAGCTAGTTGGCAAGCCTTGCGGTTCCTTCAGGATTGAACTACAGTTGCTGGTTCGTGCCTGGTGTTTGACTGTCGAAAGGACCGGACTGAAGCTGCTGGTTTGTGTGTGGTGTCTGCCTGCCTAGAGGACTGGTCTGTGCTGCTGAGTCGTATTTGGTGTTTGCTATGAGACTTAACTGCTGTTGAAGAAGATCGAGCTCATCCCCAAAGAACTATTGCTGAACAGGTCCACTTCCCCCGTAGCCCAATAACTCTTCTCTTCCACGACCTCTGCTGGGTGCTGGGCTAGAGGAAAGGTTGAACCCTTATTAGTAGGTTGCAAAAATTTTATGCCCACACAGAATGGCGGCTGCAAGTGAGTTGCTATTTGGTTTTATCCTTGATTGGTTGACATCTGATGCCATGAGTGTTCTCTGATGCTGTGAACCTTTTTGCATTCATTTATCTATTTATTCACCAGTCCATCTATCCATCTATCTATCTATCTATCCATCCATCCATCCATCCATCCATCCATCCATCCATGTATCCATCCATCCATCCATCCATCCATCCATCCATCCATCCATCCATCCATCCATGTATCCATCCATCCATCCATCCATCCATCCATCCATCTATCCATCCATCCATCCATCCATCCTCTAATCCACCCATCCATCCATCCTCCCATCTATCCCTCCATCCTTCCATCTACCCATCCATCCACACATTCTCATATTCATTTGTTCATCCATCCTCCTATCCATTCTGCCAATATTTGCATTTTCATGTTAAATCTTTTTTTGCTGGAAAATGGCCTGGGGTCTGAGTGGCTTTCGTTGTTCGAAGACCTCAAATCTCAGACCTTGTTTTGAACACGTGAAGTATAAACCTGAATGAAAGCAAAATCATAAGGAAAACAGCCGCTGTTTATAGAGACTTCGGCATACACGTGTGCTAGGAGAAAGGCTTAGCGGGGGTAGTGTGCATTCATCCACTGAAGCCTCAGGGTATTTCCATATGCAGAAACTGTGCTTGCCCAATTTTATAAATGAGGAAACTAAGGTACAAGCAGGTTATGTACTTGCCCAAGAACCCTTTGCCTAGCAGCACATAACAGAAATACAGACGTGGTCCGTGGTCACAGGCTTACATCCGCTCCCACTGACAAAGAGCACATGGAAACCACTTGCTCGCTGCACACTTAGCAAACTCCTAAGCTGGGGAGGTAGCTTAGTGGGTAAGTCCTTGCCACACAACCCTGATGACCCGAGTTCAGATCCCCAGCACCCATACAAATGATGGACACAGTGACACTGATGCCTCTGGACTCCCAGTGTAGACTCCCAGCCCACTGGGAGCTAGATGAAGAGACAGAGGAATTTTGAGGCATCCTCAGGCCAGCTAGCCCGGTTTAGGTAGCAATGAACAAGAAACCTTGTTTCAACAAAGTGGGAAGCAAGGATCAGCACTAGAGGCTTTCGTCTGACCTCCAATGTGCACCATGGCGTGCGCGTGCCCACCCTCAGACACATATCATACACGTGTGCGACAGAACAAGAATGTGCCCTTCTATTTGCCTTTCTGCAAGCCATCGGAATTCCTGCTAGGCACCAAGAGGAAATATTTATTCCTCTTTACCACCATGACTAAACACAGCTCCGCAAAGGCTCCCAGTACCTTCCTGCGACGGCCTCTCGTAACTTCTTCCCTCTCTGGTGATATTAACCCTCGGGGAATGCTTTCTTGAGCAGTCAAGCTCATCACACAGAACCATTCTCTGATCTGTTTCCCGGAGGGTGTAAGAAGCTAGGCACTGGGTTTGAAGGGAGAATATCACAGAGACAGAACCGAACCCAGAGTGCCGGCTCCAAAGCCACCCACAGGAGAGCCATTCCCTGTCTTCACTAAGCTCCCTGGTTTTATTTAGGGTCCGAGTACCCAAGAGGAGCATATTTATACATAGACTGATGTTTCCTCTGGGTCCTGGCTGCCCAGTTAGAGAGGCCATTTCATCTCTGGCTGGAAGTTAGGGTTGGAGGCTGGGAGTGGGTAAGGTGAAGGGAACCTGTTAGTTGGTGGATGTTGGTCCACCATTGCTCAGACAGCCCCCCTGAGGTTCCAATCAACTATCTCTTCTGTCTGCAAGCTCTCTGACCTCCTCTGTGGAGCTTTGAGGAAGCCTGGCACCAACCTTGTCACTTCTGTCTTAACCCATCTGCCTTGACTCTCCCACAAAGTAGACATGTAATTTTCTCCTGTGTCACTGGATTTGTGCAGCTCTTGACCAACTGATTGGAAGACCCACAGGGCTATACCTAGGATGCTAGAGTTTTAGAAACCCCCCCCGCCCCCAAGGAGGACAAGAACCAGGATCCATTCAGAGGCATACTCCAGCCCCCTTTACTCTGACCATCTTATAACCCAAGCTCGTCTCTAGCCCCCCATTCTTTCTCTTCTGTTTCCAGTTGCCTGGACTATCTAGCGCCCACTTTTGTATGCTTCTGTGTGCATGAGTATGTGGGCATATTGGTGCAAGTGCAGGTGTATTTTGTATGTCTTGGTGCACATGCATGTGTACATGGATGCTGAGACAACTGCAGTTGTCTACCTATCTACCTACCTCTGTCTCTCTGTCTCTCTGTCTCTCTGTCTCTCTGTCTCTCTGTCTCTCTGTCTCTCTGTCTCTCTCTCTCTCTCTGTGTGTGTGTGTGTGCACTGTATGTACATGGAGGTCAAAGGCTGTCTGTCTGGTATCAGTTTATCTTTCTCCACTTATTTCTTTTGACAGTGTCTCTGTCTGAACCCGGAGTTCACCCTTTTGACCAGATTGGCTGGCCAGCAAGCCTGACACATTCTTGCTTCTGCCCTTTACCCCAGCACTGGCATGATAGCTATGTGCTGCCATACATGGCTTTTCAAAATGTGTGTTCTGGGGTTCAACCTCAGCTTCCCCTGCAAGCAGTTTGTCAACTGGGCTGTCTCTTAGCCACCATTTCCTATTCCCCTATCCCCCTAACCCCTGCATTGACTTGGGTCCCCTCTCATTGGTAAACAATTCAGGATTGACATCAATGCTCAGTAAGGTATTAATTCTAGAGTGAAGTGTCCCACAGTGACAAATGCAGGTGGTTGTCAGTCTCCCTATTTACCACCTGAGCATTTGAGAGCAAAATATATCCTAGGGGTCAAATGTGATATCAGGGCCCACCTCAGGACCAGTAGCTAGAACTACTTTTTAAGAAAACCAGCCCAGTACCAGGCCAGTTTTAAAAGTCACCTGAAACAATATCAACCACACCATTAGTAACAATATCTAACCTTTTATAGCCCTTCCTCTGGGCTAGCTGCTTTAAAAAGCCTTTCATTTGCTAATTCATTTCTCCTCCCCTATCATCTATGAAGGGGGGGTTAGTTTCCCCCATCCCCCTTTGTAGATGTAGAAACTGAGTGAGCAGGAAAGTTGTCTGAGATGCTACAACATGTAGGATTTGAACTTAAGAGGTTGAGTACCAGAGCCGGCCCCTTCTATCATTTGAGATGTACCTGCTTCTTGTTTACTTAATCCAATGAGAAAAAAAGAAAGAAAAGGAAAGAGGAGAGGAGAGGAGAGGAGAGGAGAGGAGAGGAGAGGAGAGGAGAGGAGAGGAGAGGAGAGAAGAGAAGAGAAGAAAAAAAAAGAAAAGAAAAGAAAAGAAAAGAAAAGAAAAGAAAAGAAAAGAAAAGAAATTTGGCTGTGGCCATGGCTTAAATGGTAGTGTTTACCTAGTGTGCATAAGGTGATGGGTACAATTTATAGGACCGTGTAAACAAGATGTGGTGGCCCAAACCTGTAATCCTGTCACTCAAGAGGTGGATGCAGGAGACTCAGATGTTAGAGGTAATCTTAGTCTGCATAGAGAGTTTGAGGCCATCTGGGCTACATGAGAGCCTGTCTCACAAAACAAAAGCAAAACACACACACAACCCATGGAAACACAGCTGACTCACTCTCTCTCTCTCTCTCTCTCTCTCTCTCTCTCTCTCTCTCTCTCTCTGTGTGTGTGTGTGTGTGTGCATTCCAAATTGTTGTATCGATGTGAGAACTTCCTACAGTTTCCACTGTCTCTTACACATCTGGGGAAACTCTGAGCATGGTCTTCTTTTTATTATCTCTGTGTGACACCCTATTGCTACGCACATTCCAGTGTCCTGCTCTCTGGTTAGGATGTACAGAACTTGAGGGCGCAGATGGCCTCCATGTGAAGCATTGGCAGGCTCAGTAAGCCCACTATTGGTGGCTACATGACAGCACAGTGCTGCGCTTACCTGTAGCTGGGCTTTCTGACACACTGGGAGTTTGCTGGTCTTGCCTCATGTTGAATATACAGGGGCAGCACAGCTACCCTGCTCTATAGCACAGGTAGGAGGTCTGGCTCCATCATCCACAGATGCCCACACAACCCTGCCCCTACTCTCTGGTGACTCCCCAGTCCTACCACACAGATGGCTGGACAGTGTCAGTCACTCTAATCTCCTTTTGTCTTTGTTTGAAGAGGCAACTCAGCTCATGGGCTGTTTGCCTAATTGAATTCTGTTCACAGTCTTGGTGGGTACTTGGAAAAGTGGTCTCATGGCTTCCAGCCCCCCTTTTCCAAAAAAAGAGATTCATTTATGTTTATATGTATGAGTGTTTTTGCATGTATGTGTGTATGCATGTATGTATGTATATGTACATATACATGTATGTATGTATGTATATGTACATGTATGTATGTATACCATGTGAGTGCTGAGTGTCCTCAGAGGTCTAAAGAGGGTGTCAAGTCCCTTGGAATTGGAGTTACAGGTAGTTGTGAGCAGCTATACAGGTGCTTGGTGAAGTGCTTACTTTGCAACCCCAGGGATATGAGTTCAAAACAAAGCCAGGCCAGTGAGAGCAAGAGAGAGAGAGAGAGAGAGAGAGAGAGAGAGAGAGAGAGAGAGAGAGACAGAGAGAGAGAGACAGAGAGAGAGAGACAGAGAGACAGAGACAGAGAGACAGAGAGACAGAGACAGAGAGACAGACAGAGAGACAGAGAGAGACAGAGAGAGACAGAGAGAGACAGAGAGAGACACACAGAGAGACACACAGAGAGACACACAGAGAGACAATGAGAGACAGAGAGACAGACAGAGACAGATAGAGAGATAAAGGTTTCAATTATTCTATATTTTGATCCCATCAGCCATTGCATCAAATGTAGCTACTTAGAAAAATCCAGAAGCTTGACCATGGAGGAGCTCATGACTTTGATGACAAGCCATGTGTGTGACATATTTCTAAGTTGGTGACATTTTCACGGAGACATGAGATGCCAGGTGTGTTTATTCAGAAAGAACATTCCAGACAGAAGGAACACTGGAGCAAAAGTCTTGCTGTGGGAGCAGGCTTGGCACCGTAGGGATTAGGAATAAAGCCATGGTGACTAGAGAAGTGAATGAGGCAGCAGTCAGGAGACCACAGGGTGAGACAGCCCTTCTGGAACATTCCTTAGTGGCTATATCGTATTATCTTCTCCATACACATGACAGGGACTTAGCCAAGACTTAGATTGGGACATTGGAAGATGGCAGCTCAGTGAAGACCCCCCCCCCACTGAGATGAAATTTAAGCATAAGAGAGCATCTAAGAATCAGGCAGGTTCTTCAGGAGCTTTTAACTCAACTGAATATGTAATATCCCCATCGATATATTAATGGTTACAATTTATAAGAAATCATTATCGGCAGTTATTACTGTATTGAGAAAAGTAATGACCAGCACAGTTTTGGGAAGTGCTTGGCTCTCCCCGATCCTTGCCTACTGTCTGTCTTCTGATGCTAATTCCACAGAGGGGTGGGGAAGACATACTTAATCTAATAAAGGTCGCCCTCATGTCTCTCCTGCTCTGTGACACACCATTTACTGAATCATCCATTATTGTCCGAAGAACAAAGATGAACTTCAACCATCAGAGAACTGATAAAGTTCATTTGAAAATTGGGGGAGGACACTGTGGAAACATCCTAGGCCAAGGGCAGAGTCATGCACGGAGATCAATAGCTGTCCGCAAGGAGGACAGAGGAGAATGAATAAGCTCGCAAATGCGGCTGAGGAATGGCATCCTGCCAGGCAGCCAGCATGGCAGCCCAGGGAAGAGCCCCCCGCTGAAATGAGATGTAATCGTAAACCTCCAGTCTCTGCATCACATGACCTGTGACCACCTCAGCTGAACACCTCATAAATTTTCCCCCAAATTATATAGTGTAACAAAGATACCTACCAGGGTCTCCTTTGCCCCACGTTGTTGCCAGCAGAATGACTGCCTTCCAACTTAGGTTTAAACTCAGCTTCATTATTTGTGAGCACTCGCGGGAATGCTCCCTATATTAAAAACCCATCCAAGAGAATTCATGACTATGACTCAAAGATGGAGGCACCGGATGGCGTGGAGCGCTTTGCACCCATGCATCGTCTCTTCTGTACATTGATGAGCATCCTCGGACCTTTGATAGCACTGTTTTTGTTTTGCTTGGTGTAGGAGCAGAGGAGGAGTCTGATGGTTGAAGCTGAGAAATGGGGTAGAGCGATGGCTTGACCATGCCAGTTACAGAGTGTCAGGCCAGATGCAGGACATGAATACTGATGACAGGGTTCTGGGCACTGGGAATGTGTCTCAGAGGACAGTGATGCTATGTTCTTCACACCATTAACGTGACACATGATTTAAAGTCCAATTCTCAGATGAAGACATTGAGGCCCCTAAAGGCCAGCTCTTCTTTACAAGAAGGGTAGAAGGTAAAATATCTAAAACGAGGTCTGTCTGGATCCAGAGCCTAGACTTTAAAATAACTATTTTTCACTTCCTCATCAACACAGTTCTTTATCTATTTTGTATCCATGCATCTATCCATCCAAAATCCTTATACTCACTAAGATCCATCTTTTATAATCCATTTATGGCCATCTTATTAAACACAATTTTCAAATCATCTATAATCTGTCTGTCCGTCCATCCATCCATCCAATATCCTTCTACTTATTAAATACCCATCATTTATAATCCATGCATCCATCCACCACCCATCCATATATACATCCATCCAATATTCATGTATTCATTAAAAACCCACCATTTATAATCTACCTATAATCACTGAACACCCATCTCACTAAAATCTCACCACCTACAATCCATCTGTAATCCTTTAGTCTATCTACCCACCAAATATCCATCCTCTCACTAAACATTCACCATTTACAATGCATCGATAATGTATCGTTTTACTTATTTATCCAATCTCTCTCTACTTACTAAATGCCCATCACTTATCATCCATCTAATATCCATCTACCTTACATTCACTAAACACCAACATCAATAATCTATCCTTCCATGCATCCTTGATTCCATTTATCTGCCCATCCATCTAATATTTATCTATGACCTGTCCATGGGTGAATCTATTTATCTTCTCCTATATCTACCAACATGCCTTTGTCCTATGTCTCCCATTAATTAATTAAGCTATTTGTTACAGTTACATCTTACCCTCATCCCCTTTTCTCTTCATTATCATGGCTAAAACCTAGATTAACCCATCATTTTTTCTTACTCAGATGACTGCAATGGTTTCCTATCTGTCTCATTCCTTTGTCTTTTTCCCTACAGTTCATTTTTATTACAGCTACCAAGAGCATCTTCTCATGGTGGTATATGTCTCCTATGATAGGAGTCTTTCAGTGTGCTATCTCTTTTTAAAGTAAGCCCCCCCCCCAGGCCAGCCTGTGCCACCATCCTCAGGACTGTCTCTCTCCTAGTGGCTGCTGTGTGGTTCCCAGATATCTCAGCCATGCTGATCAATTGTCCAGTTTTCAGATGAGCTGAGGAGGTTCTTGTTTTGGGAACTTTCTTGTTGTTCCTTTGTCTTTTGTTTTCTCCATCAAAAATTATACTGGTGTTGTCTAATTATCTTGTTCTTTGCCTCTCAGATACACATAGGAAGCAGGCAGTAGAAACCTTACTCAGACCACAGTGTCTCTCAGTTAAGAACTTACTCTGAACTCATGGACCACTCTTGGGCTTTTACTAGTGCTCTGACACAGTGCAGGGGTACAAAGAAACAAGAATTCTAGAAACCAGACAACTGTAGAGTAGCAACTGATATAAACAAACAACTGTTATATACAGTGATGGTGACAAGGGACTTTAAAATAGCATAGTAGAGGAAATGTCTCCCAAGAGTCAGTGCTAGAGTTTAGGGGAGAACAAACAACAACAACAACAAAACAGTGGTTCACAAGGAGGGGCAAGCATGTGCAAAGACCCCAAGGTGGTCAGGTTTAGCAAATAAAGATATAGGATACCTAGTTAAATTATAATTTCTGTTAAATAGCAAATATATTTAGCATAAGCATGTCCCAGATATTGCATGGTGCTGAGTAGCTACAGACTCCGAATTAAAATTAGATTTAGGAAGGAAAGGAAACTTACAAGGCACAGGAAGTTAACAGAACTCACAGGTCTCAGGGAGCATCTGAAACAATATTCACAAAGCCCCTCCTAAGACTATAAAGCAGTCAGTAAGTGCTTGGTGGGAAGAGGAAACTCTCTGTCCCCCTGATCTCCCTTGCCTGCAAGTTGTTCAAGGGAGCTCCAGGGATGCAGTTTCCATGAGTCACCATGCAGGTTAGGGGTGGGCTTTCACTTTCAGTGATGCAGCTGCCTGTGACTCACCCATACTCATAAGTTATCCTGCCCAAACTTGAGAGCCATCATCCCATGTACTAGAGCCAACCTCTGACACTATCAATGACATTCTGCTATCCTTGCAGACAGGAGCTTACCATAATTGTCATCCAGCAACAGATGGAGGTAGAAGCAGAGACCCACAGCCAAACATCAGGTGGAGCTCAGGGAGTCTTGTGGAAGAGTGGGGGATAGAAGTGAGCAAGTCAGAGGGGTCAAGGATACCATAGAAGTCCCACAGAGCCAATAAGCCTGGACCCACAAGGGTTCCCAGAGCCTGGACCACCATGCAGGGAGCATGCAGAAGCTGGACCTAGACACCCTACACATTCGTAGCTGATGTGCAGCTTGGTCCTCATATGGGTTCCCTAACAAGTGGAGCATGGTTTGTCTCGGTCTCTGTTCCTTGCCATTGGATCCCCTTCCCCCTACCTGGGTTGCTTGGTTGGGCCTCAGTGGGAGAAGATGTGCCTAGTCCTGCTGGGACCAGATGTCCCAGGGTGGGGTGGCACACAAGGGGGGTCTCTCTTTCTCTGAGGAGGAGGGAATGGATCAATGGGGGGAGAAGTTTGTAAGGGTGAGAGTGGGAAGAGAGGAGAGAGGGGGGGCTGTGATCGGGATGTAAAGTGAATAAAAAGATAAATTATTGGAAAAAAAGTAATCACCTATGTTCCTACAAATAATTCCAATAAAGTTATTAGTTCAATAACCAGACTCAGGCAGAACCCTATCTTTGGTCTGGTGTGCATGCCCTGTTTGGTGTGAATAGGCACTTGTTCACATCTCAGGAAAGGTTACACAACAGACAGGGGCACTCTTATGTTCATACTTATTTGTTATTAACCTAAACTTCTGATTGAACTGGATGTGTGGTGTGTTATTTGTGTCTCTGAGATGATGTCCCAAGATGAATCAAGGTGGTGAGCATATCCAAGCATGCTGGACTGAACTTTAATATTGTTCACAGAGAAGGAGTCAAAGAGGAAGCTGGAGAGGGCATTTGATGGACATATCTCCCCGTTCTCATCTACAGAAAGAAAAAGGACACTAGGAAACCTGGCAGTGTGTTTGTCTTTGGGATGTAGTAAATGACAATTATTCAAAGCAATTTACTCTTTGGATTGTACTAAAGCTGAGAGGTTGACCGTTGCCTTAGGCGAGGGGGGTGGGGAGGGGATGACATCTTGCTGACTTTACATCTTCACAGCATCCAGGAAGGGTACCTGGAGTAGACATGCTTCTGGGTGAGTAATTAGTCGCTCTATGAGAATAGGGAAAGCTTGCTCAGGATGCACTGTGGTGGTCAGTGCTTAATTATCAACTTGCTACAACCTAGAGTCAGATGGGAAGAGAGTTTCCACTGAGAAATTGCCAAAGTCAGGTTGGCCTGTGGGCCTGTCCATGTGGGATCGTCTAGGTGGCTAGCTGGGATGAGAATTTGGGTGCAACATTCTCTGGCTTGGGGTCCTGAACAATCTAAGTGAGGAAACAGTGAGCCAGGGAGAAGAGCAAGTGAGTCGGTGAAAGCGGTGTTGACCCTGCGTTCTGAGTTCACCATTCTCACCAATGTTAGATCGCAGGAGAGAAGCATCTGAGAAACCCTCCAGCCCTCACCAGACACAGAGTCTTCCTGAGCCTTGACCTTGGACTTGCCAGCCTTCAGAACCTTGACTAGCCAACCTCCATTTTTATAAATTACCTTCACAAATGTATCTTGTTAGACAGCAGGTTAGATTTAGATGAGACCTTAGACTCCAAGGCTCTGGAACACCAATGTGTCTGTAGGATTTTTATAGCCTGTCTTAGTCAGGGTTTCTATTCCTGCACAAAACATCATGACCAAGAAGCAAGTTAGGGAGGAAAGGGTTTATTCAGCTTATACTTCCACATTGCTGTTCATCACCAAAGGAAAGTCAGGACTGGAACTCACACAGGGTAAGAACCTGGAGGCAGGAGCTGACACCGAAGCCATGGAGGGATGCTGCTTACTGGCTTGCTTCCCCTGGCTTGCTCAGCTTGCTTTCTTATAAAATCCAGGACTACCAGCCCAGGGATGGCACCACCCGCCATGGACCCTCTCACCCTCGATCACTAATTGAGAAAATGCCTTACAGCTGGATCTCATGGAGGCATTTCCTCAAAGGGGGCTCCTTTCTCTGTGATAACTCCAGCTTGTGTCAAGTTGACACACAAAACCAGCCAGTACAGAGCCTCACCAGGGAGTCTCATTATCAGGGAGCAGAACCAGAGCTTCCAAACATCTGCGGATAAGGAACTGATGACTCTCCTCCCACTTGTCTACCTGTTTTAGAAGTAGCCCCAGGGTGGAGCCCAAGGAAAAACAGGATTGGTAGTTGCCTGAATGTGGTTGGTAAGTCAGAAGACACCTTGATGTCAGCGGGCAATCATCTCTATGTCCAAAGTTTCCTGTGGGCATGTCTGGATGCACAGTGGTCTCACACTTAGTCTGACCTCTAAACACAAGTCATTTCTATCTTCATTTGTTCAAGGCTCTCCTATGTCTCTTCCATGTCACCCAGAACAAAGCCACGGTCTGCACCAGAATCTTGGTTGTGTCACAACGCTTGTTCTTCTGGGAAAATTGTACAGGAGAAGAACACCGCACATTTATAGGCTAGTGTGTAGGGAAACACAGCTTTCTCCTCTATGAAAATCTGCATTAATCTTCCACATTCTTATAGAAAAGTTTGACCTATAATTCTTTCATTTGCTATGTCTTTATATGGTTTTAGTATCAGGGTAATCCTGGCTTTAGATAAAGGGTTTGGTGACATCTTTTGCCTTTCTAGTTTATGGACTAGTTTGAGAAGCATTGATATTAGCTCTTTTTGTATCAATCCAGTTGAGTCCAGCACTGAATTTATCTGGACTGGATGTTTTATAGTTAGGGGACTCCCTTTTTTTTTTTTAATTAAAACTTAAACTTCACTGGATACAACTGGAAAAAATATTAAGCTAATTAGGTCAGCTTCAGAAAGACAAAATAGCCCGGTTTCTCTTTCTTGTGGGTCTAAAATATTACATAGCTCCAAATACTATATATTTATAAATGATAAGCAAGTAAAAGCAAACTTATCTAGGGGAACACGAAGAGGGGTGGGGAAGAGAAAGAGAAAGGAGACTGTGCTTAACGCCCATTACATACGTGCATAGAAGTGAGTTTACGGAATCCCAGTTCAACGAGATAAACAATTTAAAGCTTCGAATAGCTTTAACATTATAATCATAAAACTAAATCTCAAAGCAAGAACTGTAGCCACATGTACTGACTAGCAGCTGGCGCATAACAAATTATTGTAAAATTTAGCAGGGTACAATGATAACCAATTCTTCTCTTATGGTTTGTTTGGGTCAAGAGTGTGGGGGTGGCTAGGAGGAGCAGCTCTGGATCACTTGGGAGGTACCAGCCACGATGGTCCCCTAAGGGCTAGACTAGGTTTACAAGAGCTGCTTCCAAGATGGACACTCACCCGGATGTCAGCAGGAGGCATCCATCCGTACCTCTCCATGTAGACTTCTCTCCAGGGCTCCTGAACATCCAACATGGCAACTGGAGCCCGGGGAGCAAATGATTAAGGAAGCCCAGTGGAAACCATTGCCTGGGCCTAGGCTCAGAAAAAAAGCAATACTCTGCCACCTCTGCAAAGTGTTCTTGGTGACACAGACCCTGTCTATGCAGAGTGGGAGGGCACTGTATAAGGAGATGACCCTGGAAGGCAGAGGTTGCGGGAACCATGTTGGAGATGCTCCAAAGAGTCGAGGGTGGTGGTGTAATGGAGAGGCACACGAGGAACTTCCAGAAAGCTCTCTCCAGCACCGTGTTTCCCCGCCGCCTTCGGTTGAACATAGATGGAGAAGGACAGTTGTTATAGTTAAGATGTCTATTGCTGTGAAAAGACACCACTGACCACAACAGCTCTTGTAAAAGAAAGCGTTTGATTAAGGGTGGCTTACTGTTCAGAGGTTTAGTCCATTGTCATCACACCAGGAAGCATGGCAGCCTGCAGGCAGACATGGTGCTGGAGAGGGAGCTGAGAGTTCTACATCCAGATCATGAGACAGCAGGAAGAGAGTGACATTGGGCCTGGCTTGAGCATTTAAAACCTCAAAGCCCACCCCCCAGTGACACACATCCTAACTGTTCCAGTCCTATGAGCCTATGGAGGCCATTTTTATTCAAACCACCACAATAATCAATAGGGAATGATTGATAACATTGCTTTCAAGATACTCTCTATCTCAATCTCTATCTCTTTCTCTGTCTCTCTCAGTCTCTGTGTCTGTCTGTCTCTCTATCTCTGTGTCTCTCTGTCTCTCTTTCTCTTTCTCTGTATCTTTCTGACTCTCTGTCTCTCTCTTTCTCTCTGTCTCTCTCTTTCTTGATGTACATTTCCTACCTAAATAAACAGACCTATGAATAGGATACAGCATTTTTTTCCAAAGACAAGCACCCATTCTGATGAATGGGCTTAGATTCATGATGGCAGGCATGACCTCTCATCTCTCCATGCCCTTGGTACACGAGTGATGGCAGACTTGACCACTTTCTGTCCTTCTTTCTATGCCACATGTGAACCTCTTTATGCCTTCCCCTAATAATTTGTTGCTGTCCTCACATACATATCTGCAGATGAGACCATGGCAACACCTCCTTGGGCAAGGCTCTTTGGGGATCCTCCAGCTAGTTGTCATTCCATTTTGCCTATATCTGTATCCCTGTTTCTCATAACAAGACTTTCAAGCTGGGCTATCAGTTTAGACTTGGCCTTCATTCTTCTTCTTATCTGTTGTACCTTGCCGGACATTTCTCAGGTACACCGCCTATGAATTATGTACTCGTGCAGCCTTAAATGCATTCCTACAAGATAGTCAATTACAATGGCTTTCACTCAACACTATCCATCCAGACTCACTTATCCACTCCAAATAACGTTCACCCTATTCAATGCGACACCATCCATTTCTTTCCCAATTGTGACATGATTGCTGGGTGTTTTCACAAAGTGAGACATTATTCAAAGCCCCAAACCAACACAGAAAGCTAAGATAAGGAAGGGCTAACCCAGCACAAGCAGAGAAAATACTCACTTAATCCAGGTTCTTTCCCCTAAAGCCCCCAGGAAGATTTGTAGCATAAAAAGCTATTTACCATCAAATGCTTCCCGGCATCACCTCATTCCCAGGAGTGTCTGGGGCTGGACATGAGATGCTCTGGGGAGGACTCAGACACCATCTACTGTCCTACCCAGGACTCCTCACTCTATGATCACTATCCTGAAACCTGGGTTTTATTTTTTTTCTCTCTCTCTCTCTCATAACTTGTTAATGCTGCTGACAGCGGCGTATCTCGCCTCTGGCAAGCTGGGCTATTTGCCGTTGGCATCTCCACTGATAAATTGCCCAATTTTCTTAGCAAATTTAGCAACAATAACAGTTTTCTGCTAGCAAAATAACCTTTCATTTTACCTTAAAAAAATTGAGATGGAATAGAAACGAATGGTAGAGGTTTCAGGTCTCTTCAAAAAAAAAAAGAAGAAGAAGAAGAAAAAATAAAAAAAAAGAAAAAAACAAGTTCCTAATGTTTGGTTTTTACCGAAAACTGTGGGTGGGGGACTGGTTTTTCATTCCCAGTAAATAAAACTACCATGTTTTACATTCATCCTGTTGCTGGCTTTGGATTGCTGCCTCTCTCTCTCTCTCTCTCTCTCTCTCTCTATATATATATATATATATATATATATATATATATATATATATATATATACATGTATATATACGTATATATACATATATGTATATATATACACACATATGTATATATATACATATATATTATAGAAAAAGAACTTTTGAAACATTTTATAGTTTCAGAGGGGGAATAGATCAGATTACTTTTCTTTTAACTTTAAAAACAAAACAAAATGAAACGAAAACAAGGTCTCCTGTAACCCCAGCTCATCTGCCACCTGCTATCTAGTTGAGGGTAACCTTGAACTTTTGGTTCTCCTGCCTCTCTCTACCTTCCAAGTTCTAGGACTGCAGGCATGTACCACACTCCAGGCTTCCTTCAGAAGTTTCATTTTAGTTCTATATTCGTCCCCCTGCAATGCGATAGCTGCACCTCACTGTCACCGTTTTGAGGCTGGCTTACGGATTATGGTGCACAGTGGAACATATTATAAGAATTTCTACTTAATCCATCAAAAACCTCGAGGCCTATTTTTAAAGAAAGTCCTGGATGAAGGAAACTATCAGATTTCCACATTGGTTATCAGCCTCTGCCAACTGGGGAGGTAAAAAGAGACAGGGGAAAGCCAATCAGGACAGCCCCAGCCTTCATCCTAAGCCAGCTCTGTTGTCAAGAGAAAGCCCAAGACTGAGAATCCACTATGATCTTAGCTGGAACCAAGATACAAAATAAAGACAAGAATCATGAGCCATCGTCATTCAGAGGCCATATTCCCAAACTGCTGCTGCTGCCTTCCCCACAGGGATGCCTGGGCTGACAAAGATTGGAGCCCAGGAGTTAGCCAAACCGCTAACAGTCAGAGTTTGAGGGTAACAGCATTTTCCAAGACAGGGAAAGCCAGGAAGCTCCAGCTCCAAACTTCACCGGCAGCTACTCTTCAATCTTGCCCATTTAGCTTTGATACCAATGGCCCAAGAGCCCTGCTCTTCAGTGAAGCCACATTCCTTCCTGGCCGCATCTGTGGCTTCCTCCAGTGCTCAGTTGCACAAGGACATGCAGGCAGACACGTAGCTGTTGCACCGTTTGCACTGGGCTGTCGGTCTGCAGCTGCAGGACAAGGGAAGAGCCCTAGGTTCTGCGATAGTGGTGACCTCATGGTTCATCCAGATTATTTTTTGATAGCGTCAGGAATTGTTCCCTCCATACGATATCCTGTGTGGTGGACACTTGCCGGCTGCCCTCTGCTTACAAGACCCTGGACTTCACTGTAAGAACTTTCCTTCCTCTCTGGTCATTTTGCTCAGGAGAAGCCATGCCAAACCCCAACACACCCCCTTCCCCCATTTAGGTCAGAACCCGAGATTTGTGCTTCCTGCCTTGCCACGCAACCTGGGCTCAAGAGTGACCCAAGCTGGCCAATGAGACTCACACTAGAAAGGCTGCTTGTCACACGGAGGAGAAGAAACTTGCACATTAGAGGACTCACACTCAAGTGCCAATCGGGACAATCCAGGCAGATAGCAAACATGAACACATGGTCTGTGGAGGGAGGGAGAGCTGCTAACCAGAGGACATATGTCATGTCTGGAGAGGAAAACCAATTACTGCCCAGAGAAAATACATGTTGAACGTTGTCAGACGTATTAAGAGCAATTAGATTTTTTTAATGAAAAAAATACCCAAACCAAACCAAACCAAAACCAAAATTAATCTTTGTTTCTTTGTTGCTGTTGTTCTCCTCGGGAGGTGTCGGGCCAGCAGCTGGGTGGAAGGGCAGTTCCGGCAGGCTGCTCCCACCAGACGCTCCCAGTGTGCAGTACTGGGCAGGAAAAGTTTTAATTTTTAGCCGATGAGAACCAATTGATAAAAATTACAACATTAGCTTGCAAGCCAAGCAACACATCCTGCAGGCTGCACTTCTTAGCTACTAGTTTGTGGTGTCTAACCCACCTTAGCCCACTCACTCAGAGCTCAAAGCAATGCTGGGTGGGGAGGTCACGTGTCTTGCTCTGAGCTCCACAGACTAGAAGTGTCTTAATATAGTCTGAGACCCAGGGCTACATATCTAGGTCCAGAGTGCTTTTTTTTTTTTTTTTTTTTTTTTTTTTTTTTAAGATCTACGTGTATATGTCATGTGTGTGCAGTGCCCACAGAGGCCAGGAGAGGGCGCCAGATCCACTGGAACTGGAGTTAACAGGTTATGAGCCACTCTTTGGGTGGGTACTAGCAACCAAACACAGTTCTGCAATAGTGAGAGCTCTGAACTGCCAAGCCACCTGTCCAGTGCTCCAGAGTGCTTGACCAATACCCTTACTGTGCTTTAGAAGATACTGCTACAAGTTCTTTGTTTTTTTCAAAACATACATGCGTGTGTGTGTGTGTGTGTGTGTGTGTGTGCGTGCGTGTATGTATGTTCCTGTGTTGTCATGTCATGTATGTACATGTTTATGTGCACATAAATGCAGAGGGAGTAAAGCAACCTCGATGTTATTCTCAAAACCATCATTTACATCCTTTGAGACAGGGCCTTCCATGGCCTGGATCTCAACAGCAAGCCCTCAGGATCTGCCTGTCCCCACCTCCCCGGCACATGTGCATCCAATAATTAGACATGGGTTCTGAGGATCAAACGGCAGCAGCAAGCTCTCAGGATGAACGGTCTAGAATAAGCCACACCTCCCACACCAGGCCCATGGGAAGGCTTGGATCACTGTGCCACAGGATGGGAGGGAAATCTCTGGTCCCGCCAAGGGCCTCATGGAGAGCAGTGGGCTTTATTGACTCTTAACCATTGGGCTGTGCTATGCACTATCACGGTAACTTCTACAATGTGATTGCTATTTTATCAGGGTTTGTAGCTCACTCAGTGGTTTGCCCTGTCTCCCTCCTAGTCAGCTCTCTTCTCTGGTTGGCATGAAATTGCCCGAGATCAGTGTCCATGTTTGTTACTATATTATTGGAGGGTGGCAACTGCCATGTCTAAGAGTCCTAATGCTTTAGTGTTTCAACACAACACAACACAACACAACACAACGAATACGATCACTACTAGGAGTTGTTGCACATACGATGTATGAGCGGCTCTTCAAATGGAGTCTCTGGCTTGTGGGCCAGGAGCTGTCAATCTTGGGTTATTTCACTTCTAGCCTCAGACACAGAGATATGTCTGAGATACAAGGCTCAAACACAGAGGGCTACACCGGAGAGGTGTCTATTGTTTTCTAAGAGGCTGGGTCTGGTCATTCCTGACTGTTAGTTCTGCTCATATCCCATTGGCCAGAACCTAGCCATGTGGTTCCATCCCACTGAAAAAAGTGCTGGGTGATAGAAAAGGGAATGGGGTCTTACCCCAACCATCCCCTGGGACTGGCTTCATGGAAAGGCACCCTTGGCTGAGCTGTGCTGTGTGGCAGGCCCCTGACTCTGTAGGACAGGGCAGGACCATGCATCTCAGGGTGGGTCAGAAAGGACAACATGCTGCTGGGTCTCCCATGGGGACATGTAGTCACAGATCTGTGGCTGGATTTCATCTTCTTTTTGAGTTTAGTAGACTCAGTAGCAATTAAACACAGAACATCCATTTGCAAATTGTCACATCTGTGTCAAGGGCTAGAGGGATGGCTCAGGTGTAAGCATGAGGACCCAAGTTTAATCCCTGGAACCCATTTAAGAAACCCAGGCACAGTGAAACATGGTGTAATCTTAGCACTGTAAGGCAGAGGCAGGAGGATTCCTGGAGCTCACTGGCTAACCAATCTAGTCCAGTCAGCAAATTCCAAGCAATACTTAAGAGACAAGGTCTCAACACAGAAGGAGAAGGAAGAGAGGAAGAGGAGGAGGAGGAAGAAGAAGAGGTAGTGGTGGAGGAAGAGGAGGAGGAACAAAGTGGAGAGAAACTGAGGAAGACACCTGGAGCTAACCTCTGGCCTCCAAATACACACACACACACACACACACACACACACACAAAGAGAGAGAGAGAGAGAGAACATCTGTACACAAATACACACACACACACACTTGAACACAAACACACAAATGCATAAGCACATGTGCATATGCAGATAGTATATCAAAAGACTGAGAGAGTTGTAGCCAAGGGGGAAACAGAGGCTATTAGTTCTAAGGACTTTTGCTAACAGCAGTCACAAACATTTATTTCGTGCTTACTGAGGGGCAGCACATCTGTCCATTAAAAGCACTTTTCAGAGATCAATTAGTCTTACTAATGGGGTCCTGGTGGTAGGGGAGGCTTCATGCTGTCAAGGGAATTTAGGGGACTTGAGGATCTTAGGTCCAAGTTCTGAATCGAGTAGATCAAGGTTCTAGGTCTGAGGGTGTGGGATTCTGTAGTCATTGATGAACATCAGGACATTGATGGTGGCTGATGGGACAGAGAGCTGTCTCCAGCATAGTAGGCCTTTCTGGACCCAGGCTTGCTGGATGAACGTGTAGAAGTGTTCTGCCCTAAAATCACAGGCAATCTTTATGTGCAGACCCTTTCTCTGGTATCCTGGATCTTTGCAAGGGATAGAGGAGAGGGGAAGCAGTTGATTCCTTTCTCTTGAGCTACTTGGACCAGTGACCTTGACAGGAGTTGGTTCTTCCTCCTGAGGGAGCACTCCCAAAGGAAGCTCTAATTGTCTTAATGTCATAGCCCCACCCCCAGGACTTTTGAACCCTGGACAAATGAACCCTGAACAAAAGGAACATGCTTAGAAGCTACCCGTGTGCAACACGAGTGGCCTGTGTGCAGCTGGCTTCCAGAACACTGTGGGCTGGAGTCTCAGAGAACTTGGGTCCTCCAAGGATGGTTTCTAACAGTCTGCTTTCTTAACTCCCTTCATCTCTAGCTTCTCAACCCACACAGAGCAAGGACATTCCTGGGAACATGGGAAGGGAAGGGGGTTTCTGGAAAAAGGACTAGGAGCTGCACTCTGTTGGGTCCCCACCCCCATCCCATTCAGTACCCTTCCCCGAACACGCTGGCTTTAGTCATGCCCTATGTCTTCAAATAAATGCTCCCAACGAAGCTCTAATTGTCATAGCCCTGACCTCAGGAGTTTTGAACCCTAGACAAATGAACCTTGAACAAAGGGAGCACTTTTAGAAACTGCCCGTGTACAACACAAACAGTCTCTCTGCAGCTGCCTTCCAGACACCAGTGACACAACAGAATTGCCTCGGGGGGAAGAAGTGAATGCAGCTAACCAGGTACCAAAACCTGTCCTGAGAACTAGTTATAGCCACAGGAGCAGCAGGTAACAGGCCAGACCACACTTCTTGGCGGTTGTAAGAAGACAGTGGTATGGGGTCAGACAGTCTGGCACTAAGCCCTGGCTCTGCTCTCTACTTGCTGCTGGCTTCAGGAAAGTTCCTTTCTATTTCTGAGAATCAGGGTTTGATTGGAAATATGGGGGACACTTGCCAAACTCAAGTGATATTTTGTGCCTAAGTGAGATCAAACTTATGATGAGATCAGATTCATCAAAATGTTCTTGGTAACTGTGTCTGGTGGTGCAGGCCTGTGATCCTAGTTACTTGGGAGGCTGAGGTGGGAGGTTCCTAAGTGCGGTGCCAACTTGGACTACAGTGAGTTTGAGGCCAGTCTAGGCAACTAAGTGAGACCATGTTTCAAAACAAAATTTGAAAATAGGGTTGGGGTTGTAACTAAGCAGTCAAATGAATGCCCAGCATTTGACAGGCACTGACTGGGCTTGATCTCTGTTACCACACAAAACAAGCTCCTGGAGAGCCAAGAGACCAAATATACAGTAAGGAGTGAGCAGAGCAGCCCTAAACCAAGAATTCTCTGTCTGGGATGCTTCTGAGTCTCAGGATTTTGAGTGCTAACACAACTCAGAAGTGGGGATGAGGGGGGTGTCCCTCACACCATACACAAAATTATATAAAAATATATAAACCACCTCCAGGAATATTTGAAACACACACATTTCATGCTAGACTTTTGTCTTGCCATCAAGATAACTACCCCAACACTCCAACATCTCAAGACAACACTGGGGTCCAGCATTTAGGCTGTTCAACCTGTGCTTTGTCACTTCTGAGGCTCCGTTCCCAACTCTGTGCCAAGCAAGTCTCAAGAAAAGGGAGCTGGTTATCTTCAGCATCCCAGCTTGGAGTGTGGGGATGGAGGGGTGCCCTGGACCTGGACTTGAAGGAAGTTGGGGCCAGAATGATCCAAGAAGAGCATCCTAAGTCTGTAGGACCTCCTGAAGGGTGGGTTTTTCATTCTTAGGCCATCTGTGCATGTATACATGCATGCTGCCCAAACACATACATGCCACAAACAGGTGCACATACTCACCCCACTGACAGCCCCTCAGAGTCATACAGACACCCACACAGACAAACCCACGTGTATACTCACACCATAGACACATATACACATGGTCACACACAATACACACTCATAAACACTATACACTCATACAAATACATATACACTCACACACACACTCACAAATACACACGTGTGTGCACACAGGCACACTCACACACACATCTCACAAACATGCACAGAATATGGCTCAGGGTCTTCTTGAGGGTCCAGGATGTTTTCCTTACTTATGCCTTTTGTGGCTAAACAGAATCAGATGCTGGAGACAGATGTCCTGAGAGTGAACAGTTCTGAGACGAATATTCCTGGCCATGTTCCAGTCTCAGGTGATTGCCAGGTTGCAAATACCTGGTACTTGGTTGTGGAGGGAGATGATGGGGGAGGTTACAGACAATGCTGCATCACTCTGGTCCACTCATTGGGGTGACACAGGCCCTAGCATCCAGGGTGGAGCTTGTTTCAAAGAGGGGAATCAAAGGAGTGCACACTTTTAATTTCAGCATTCAAGAAGCAGAAACAGTTGGATCTCTGGAAGTTTGAGTCCAGCCTGATTTCTATAGCAAGCTCTAGACAAGGCAAAGTTTCGGAGTAAATCCTTGTGTTTCAAAAATGATGTTGGAATAGTCTTTGCATCCTTGAGCTTCTGCAGAGATGTATTGTAGGGAACAGGTGCCCTCTGTCCTAGACCACGCAAGCTCATGGGGCACCTGCTGCAAGCTCATTGGTTCTAGGACTCAAGCATTGGAACACCTTTCGGACTCCGAGGTTTGAGTCTGCAGAGTGGTTGTGACTCGTTGTCTCTGCTCTTGGAAACAAAGGTGTCACATCTAGAGTGTACACAAACGCTCACATGGCTGGTTTTCAGGGGATCGAATGAATGCAAGAAAGAACGGGAGACAAAATAAAAGCATGCACGGAGAGGAGAGCAGGAGAGCCTGGCAAACAGTAGCCATGACCTTGCTTCCCCCTCCCCGCTTTCCTTCTCCGTTCCTGCAGACACTGCCTTTCATTCCCCATGCTCAGGAGGAGCTGTGTGCTTGTGTTTTGAGTTGAGCCCTTCCGTTGCTCCGAGCGAACAGGGCTTCCACCTAGTGTTGTGGCTGATATTCTGCAGCGAGTTGCATTATTCACCATCCCATGCCCACAGCAGACATTGCCAATCGATCCCGATATGCTTCCTTGGTTCGATGGAGCCCCAGCCTCCGATTCCTTCATGACACCGCAATCTAGGCAGCCGATACCAATCTACTGGAATTGGTCTAAGAGATAAAAACGATGTGTCACCCTCAATTTATCTTCTGCTAATCTGATTAGGAAAAGAGTGCAGAGGTCAGCTTTCCCCTCTCTCTCTCTCTAAAAGTTGCCCAGGAGGTCTGTTTTGAGTCTCTGCAGACAGCTAAGGGGAAGGAGGAAAGATGCCCACGACACCATGCACACTTGGTGCGTGGGTCCCTGTGAGCACAGTTTGGGCACATATGCCCCTCCATACTCTGAACCCCTAAGATAGCAGGAGGACTGGGAGACAGGCTGGAGACATGACAGCTCAGGAAGGGACCTGTTAGCCGGAGAGGGGGCCAGATGCTCAGGGCTGTCTGATTCTCTCTGGATTTAAGCTAAAGAAATGGGCCAAAGCCTGAGGGAGTCTGGTCACTGATGCTGCCAGGCAGGAAGCAGGGACAGGGCCACCCAGTTTGACAAACAAAAGGGGAAGAAGGGTTGCCATGGTACCCCTCGTCTTCCAGTTTGGATATTGCAGAGTTGACCAACTTATGACCCTTCGAAGACGGAGAACAACTTTTAAGTCAGATGTGATTTTGGAATTATTTCCTACGAATTCATGCAAGTGTTGTTGAACACCTCCAAGGAATATGGTTCTGAACCAGGACCTGGGGAGAATTCCAGAAACAGGAGGGCTCAGTCTTGCCTTCAGGCTGTCAGGAAAGGCAGAAAGAACCATGTAATTATCATGAATTCTGAGGTCCTAAGGGGAGCACAGGAAGCTAAAGGCATATGTCCGCACATACACACACATACCTCCATACACACACTCCACACACGGGTGCACACACTCCTTTATGGACACCATGCACACATACACACACACTCCACAAACACACATACTCACAAAACACACACACATGCACACTCATAGAATACACTCAGAAACACATAAACATTCACACATATGTTCTATAAATAGTCATACATATGCACCCCATGGACACACACATGCATACATATACACACATTCTACACACACATGCTCACACATACACTCGCAAACACACACATACACATTCCACAAATACACACTCGCCCCATGGACACACACATTTGCAAACACACACACATTCCACAAACACTCACACACATGTACACATTTCACAAACATACATATACATTTCACAAACATGTGCATACACTCATCATGGACACATACAGGACACACACACACACACACACATACGCACACTGTAAGACGGATGAAGATAAAATACCTTCTGTGGGCCTACACTCTATTGATTCCTCTCATGCTTCTGTCCTTTGAGGCAGGAGGTGTTTGCCCTATTTTTGAAAACCTGCAGTTTCATATGTAATAGCCAGAAGCTGGAAACAACCCAGATATCCCACAACAGAAGAATGGATACAGAAAATGTGGTTCATTTACACAATGGAATACTACTCAGCTATTAAGAACGAGGACATCATGAATTTTGCAGGCAAATGGATGGAACTAGAACATATCACCCTGAGTGAGGTCACCCAGACACCAAAGGACATGTATGGTATGTACTCACTGATAAGTGGATATTAGCCAAAAAGTACAGAATACCTAGAATACAATTCACAATTCACAGAACTCAAGAAGGTTAACAAGCAGAAGGGCCCAAATGAGGATGCCTCAATCCCACTTGGGAGGGAGAAGAAAATAATCACAGGGGGTAGAGGGAGGGAGGGACCTGGGTGGGAGAGGGGACAAGGAGGAGAAAAAGGGAACATGATCGGGTATGAGGGACAATAGGAGAGAAGCACTGAGAGTGGGAGGTAGGGGGGCCCTCTAGAATGTATCAGAGACCTGGGAGGTGAGAGAATCCCAGGGCTCAAAGGGAGGGAGGACCCAACAGTGGGGAGAGGGAACGTGTAGAGTCCACCTCTAGTAGAAAGACAGGGTATCAAGCGGAGGGATGGGGTTGCCATCCCACAGTCAAAAACTTTGACCCGGAATTGTTCCTGTCCAAAAGAACTGCAGGGACAAAAATGAGAAGGGAATGAAGGAAAGGAGGTCCAGTGACAGGCCCAACTTGAGATCCACCTCAAAGGGAGGTTCTAAGACCTGACACTATTACTGATGCTACGGTATGCTTACAGATAGGAGCGTAGCATGACTGTCCTCTGAAAGGACCAATAAGCAGCTGACTAAGACAGACACAGATACTTATACCCAACCATTGGACTGTAGTAGAAGACCCATGTGGTTGAATTAGGAAAACACTGGAAGAAGCCGAGGAGGAGGTGAACCCATAGGAACACCAGCAGTCTTAACTAACCCAGACCCCTGAGATCTCTCAGACACGGAGCCACCAACCAGGCAGCATACAAGACCTGCTCTGAGGCCCCCAAAACATATATAGCAGAGGACTGCCTGGTCTGGCCTCAATGGGAGAAGACACACCTAATTCTCAAGAGACTTGAGGCCCCAGAGAGTGGGAAGGCCAGGTATTGGGGGAGTGTCCTCTTGGAGACAAGGGGAGGAGGACTGGGAGGAGGAACTGTGGGAGAGGGGACTGGGAGAGGGGACTGGGAGAGGGCAATGGCTGGTCTGTTAAAAAACATAATAAAAGAGAAGAAAACATGGAGACTGTTGCTCAGTTTCAATGTTGTACGATGAAGAAGATTCAAACCATGTGAGTCGTGATTAGAATCTACTGTGTTCCCTCACCCACGCCACTTTCCTCTCCCTCCCCTGGGCCCCTCTCATCTCTTTGCTTCTGAGTCATCTGTTCACCTTCCATCCAAATCAGTTCTGCCTTCTGGTAAACCTCCCAGAGATGTCAGCTCACTCCAGCCTCTTCCTCCTCCAGCCACTTTGATGTTTAAAGAGGTGCCCGATCTGTAGATGTCTGTTCTGCACAATTTAGTTCTTTACTGTATCAAGTACTGACAGATTTTTCTAATTTCTCCTGGATCTGAAGTTTCTACTGCATTCACATACTGTTCTCTCTCTCTCTCTCTCTCTCTCTCTCTCTCTCTCTCTCTCTCTCTGCCCTCTGCCTCTCTCTGTCTCTGTTTCTCTCTCTCTCTCCTCTCTCTCTCTCTCTCTCTCTCTCTCTCTCTCTCTCTCTCTCTCTCTCTCTCTCTCTCTGCCCTCTCTCCCTCCACCCTCTCTCCCTCTCTCCCTGTTAGGTTGTGTTTATTTCCAACAAATGTACCCACTTTCTGAGTCACTCCAGGTTGCCTGGGAACAGGGAGTTACAGGTTCCTTGTTACACACGGTTGAGGAGGGTAGGTTAATCTCAGATAGTTGCATTTGAGAGACAGAGCAGCTGCATCCTCCTCAGTGTCCCCCCTCGAAGAGCAGTGCTGGGCTTGACCCAAGCTCACGGCTTCTTTCTGATAACCAGTGCTCAAGTGGGTGATCACATGCCACCATGGATACACGCCCAATAGACTCTCCAGCCTCAAGTCCAGAACTGCCTCTCCCTCCCTGATCAGCTGTGTCTCCTTGCGTCTAGCTCAGGTCTACACCTCAAGCTCTCAAACGTGGGGGTCCATGGGTGTGTGAACTTGCTTGGACCACAGGGTGTTCACAGGAATTTGGTTAAACACATTCCAGGGGTTTGTATCTGGCTAAGATGAACATCGAATGTGTGAGCTGCTGAAGGCTTGGATAAGAACGAAAGGCTCGATGAGGGAGAACATCCTCTCTGAGAGTCGCCATGGCATCTGTCTTCTGCCCAGCAAGTTGGCTTCAGACTTGAACTAGACCTTGGGCCACCGACTCTTGTGTGTCTCAGGTCTGACTTGGATTAGAACAGCACTGTTCTCTACCCCCCAGGATGGACTTCAGATCTTCAAAGTCATAATTCATTCTCTCCTTCCCCTCTCCTTCCAAATTATACTAACACATCTAGCCTTGGACCCTGTGGGCCCAAGGTCTCTCCAGAACTAGTTCTTCGCTTTCTCAGACCTTTCTAACCACAGCTGTTCTCAGAAGCGGAGCCTCCTCTGGCATGGAGCATCAGTCTTGGGATAAATCTCCCTGACTGCCTTTTTGAGAGTCAAACACATTCCATCTGCTTGTGGAATGAAGAATGACCTGTGACTCTGGTCCAGAGCATCCAAAAGATCTTGGGCTGTATTTTGGATAACACTTGGGCTGTTCCGCAGCCAAATCCCCTCCTCCCAGACTCTGCTCTGGGAGGGCAAACACCCTGCCCTGCTTCGGTATGCTTGGTGCTGGGGTTTGAAGCCCAGGTGCTGGCCTCCACCCTCTCCATATATCATGACCATGGCAACATCACGTGGCAGGTCTAGTTAAGCCAAGTGCCCTGTGTTCCAATACCAGGAGGTTACGTCTCTTTCCCGGAGCCAGTCAGAAAGCTGGGAAATAGAAGTTCACAAGGAGCAAGAGGGAAGGAGACAGCCAAGGAAGGGGAGGGAATGTGTGACTAGCCAATGAGTAAGAGTAGAGCTGTGGGTAGGAACCCCGCACATGGGTAGGGAGCTAGCACTCACCCCAGCTCCTCCCAGAGCACTGTGGGTAGGGACCCAATACTTACTCCAGTCTCTCCCAGAGCACTGTGGCTAGGAACCCCATGGTCACACCAACTCCTCCCAGAGCACTGTGGGTAGGGACCCAGCACTCACCCCAGCTCCTCCCAGAGCACTATGGGTAGGGACTCAGCACTCACCCCAGCTCCTCCCAGAGCACTATGGGTAGGGACCCAGCATGCACCCAAACACCTCCTAGAGCACTCTGCAGCTTCTATTTGGATGAAAGCATTTGTAAATTGGAGCATCTAGTTAAAGCACAGAATGATAAAACTCTCCCAAGAGAGGCCACTGCCAGTTAAACTGGGCAGACTTCTTTTGACCATGATTTTGCTTAAAGCCAGGAATGTAGTCCATCATTTTTTTTTCAAACCTAGAGTCAGAAGGGGCTCATTAAACTCACTTACCAATCTCTTCAAGTGCATCTGAAATCATGGAGATGAGGTCAGGGGGGAACGGTCTCCTGGTAGCAGCTCCATGCTCAGAAAACAGCAGACAGGATAAACCTTCACCGGGCACATTCCTAGGTAACATTGGTCAAAAGCCACTTGGCCTTATCCCTAGTGAAGCACTTACAACAGCTCCCATGGGCAGTTCTGCTTTATCTGGCCTCCTTCTTAGGATAGTCTTACATGTGGATACATGTGCTCCAATGTCTGAATAGCTTCATGTTTTCTGCAGCACTCCCCACTGGAAAATATTTACTTGTATGTGTACATTACATTACACTGAGAGAGAAAAGGAGGGGAGAGAGGAAAAGAGAGGATAGGAGGAGAAGGGAGTGATGGGGAGGGAAGGGAAAAGAAGAAAGGGGGGAGGGAGAGGAACAAGAGAAACAAAGACACACAGAGACACAGAGACACACAAAGACACATACACACGGAGAGACACAAAGACACACACATACAAACACACACACACTTCCTTTCCTTTAGTGAACCCCGACTAACACAGACAGAGACACAGACACATACAAAGACACAAAGACACAGACACAGACACAGACACAGACACAGACACACACACACACACACACACACACACACAGAGAGAGAGAGAGAGAGAGAGAGAGAGAGAGAGAGAGAGAGAGAGAGAGAGAGAGAGAGAGAGAGATATGGTGGACATGTATGTCCTGGGTTCAATTGGAACTGAGAACAGAGTAAGAAGTGGATTTGCATCTTAGAGCTAAGCAAATCTTTGGGGTTCATTAATGCCAATTTTACCATCTGAGAAAATTATGAGAGCAATGGAGAGCTTGCCCACCAGAGTCACCAAGGGGAAGTGGGAGAGGGAAAGGAGGTGGACTCAGGCTCTCCTGGGATAAGCTGTTGAATTGACTGATCACCATGTCACTTGTCATTGTGCTCTAGACGTGAAGAGAAGTTTAAGAAATGAGCAGGTGTCACACAGGAAGCCTCAAGCCTCTGGCATGAAGGTCAGAGGTCAGCACAGAAGTCAGATCTTATTTTTCAGAACTGAAGACTAGAATTAACACAACTGCACATCTGCTGAGGCGATCTGGGAGGCATGGCCAAGGGCACAGCGATGACGCATGGTGTTCCATTTTTACTAGAAGCTTCACTACCTTGTAACCTCAAAGGGACTTAGGAAAAGTATGACAATCAGCTCAGGGGGTGTCCCAAAATTCTCAAGAGCAACAATCAGCTCAGGGCGTGTCCCAAAATTCTCAAGAGCTAATTTTTCTTTAAGATTGGCGTGTTGAGACTGAGGGGGTAGCTCAGTGAGCATAGTGCTAGCTTTTCAACATGCAGACCCGAGTTCAAATTCCCAGAACCTGTGTCAAAAAGCTGAATATGGTGGCATAAGCTAGTAACATCAGTGCTGGAGAAGTGGAGGCAGGAGGATGCCTGGAGCTCCCTGGTCAGCCAGACTGGCCAGATGGTGAGTTCCAGGCCCAATGAGAGATCTTATCTCCAAAATGAAAGCACGAATAGCTTCCAGGGAATACCAAGGTTGTCCTCTGGCCTCCGCATGCATGTTCACACACATGTACACACGTGAAAAAATTATGTATGCCATTGATTTTAAGGATGGGAAAGGAGGTGAGAAGGTGGACCCATAAAAGCTACAGAAAGGCTTGCAGTTCCTCGGTTTGGGCACACGGTTTCTTCAGGGTGTTGCTTCCTATACAACTATTACCAAAGCCCGGGCCACCGCAGGCATCAGAGTGCCTCTGGGTCTCAACCATGTACTTTGAAGTTTTGCCAAGAAGCTCTACTACTACAAGATCTGCGAAGATTCAAGAAAGAAAGAAAAAAATGGAAAGTTCTGCACTGTAGTTAATAAAGGAGTCAAGCTGCCGCTTCCTCCTGCTTGGGAACCTTCGATTTATGGTGTGAGGGTTGAACAAGATTTTGTGATCTCTTAGGTGAGAGCCTCTGCTGAACATGAGAACAACGGAATTCAAAGGACTCTGGGAACTGGGGACTCACGTTCTCAGTGCAAAGCACGGGGAGACATCCTGTTCTAAAAGGAGCCAGAGAAACGCACCACGTGTGCAGTAGGGGCCACGAAGTGTCATCGGAATTCTGCTGATGGAAGCAAAACAGACAGCTCACATGGATAAAGGAGAAGCACCTTCTTAATGCCCACACCTCCCGTGGGAGGCTTGGGAGGAATGAGTCACTGGGGATTGGCTTATGGGATGGAGAAACACACTGTCCCTATGAATAGCATCTTACCTGTCTTTCACCCTAGCCAACGACACCATTTACCCCCTCACGTGTGCCCCAGATGGTGGGCAGGGGTCCAGCAGTCGCCAATCTCACACCACCCAGTTTTGCTCTATCAAAGGAACCCCAGAGCCTCTGGTTAGAAAGACTTCTGTTGGCAAACGGGATGAGCTGCTCGAATTGAGTTTATCACTAGAGCCAAGCTCCTTCTTCCATCTCTCCACAAGTCTTGTGTCTTATCTTCCAAGAGAACCCCTTGGTCTTCAGAGGTAGCCTGCTGGCTTGAACTTAATTATGCAGCGTTTGAAGATGCGGTCTCCTCTTTGGCACTCGGCCATCTTATCCTGTGGTACAGAAATCTCCTGGGGGAGCTGTTCCCACAGAGCAAGCCCCTCTTCTTGGGAGGGGCTAGATTTACTCTTGATTTGCAAAATGAGATGCAAAAAAACCCACTTCACTTCCTTTCTGTCTATAACCTAGGAAGCTAAAGCCACCTATGAGAGACCCCAGACAAGCCCAAACCACAAGAAATACAAAAGGTTTTGTATTCAGGTGGGAGACAGGGGCCCAGAGGGACAACTGGTTCCATGGGTAGTTGATTGTGTTGACATGTGCATCAGTAAGGCAGGCCAAACAGGGCTTTGTGTCTTGAGTTGGGAGATGGGTGGAAAGAAAGAGAATGACTTTTAAAGCAGGGCTTTGACAGGCCTGATGTGTGCCCCAGGCAGTTGGTCCCAGGGCACCTGAATGGGTTCTACCATTCACAGTTGCCACCATGTCTTAAATAGCAACACAGCCATTGCCGTGTCTATAAGAAGTGCTCCCCCCAACCCCGGGCTGGGGACACGGTTCAGTAGACACAGCAAGCGTGAGGACCTGAGTAACATCTCTAGAATCTACATAAAAAGCTAGGTGTTGGAAGGAGCTCCTGCTAATAATTTCTGTGATGCCGACGTGAGACTCAGAGACAGGGGAACTATCGTAGCTCGCTGGCCAGCCAGGCTAGCCAACTTGACAAAGTTACAGGCCAAAGACAGACCATGTTTAGAACAAAAAGTGAAAGGGGTCTGAGGAAAGACACTTGAAGTTGTCCATATACACACAGACAAATAGACCCATACACACACATGTTTTGTACACACAGAGAGATACACAGAGACACAGACATACAGACACACAGACACACGCATGTATGTGTACACATATGGAGACACACAGAAACACACACAGATGTAGACATACAGGCACATACAGACATATACAGATACATATACACACATACACAGATATACACACAGACATATACATATACACATACACAGACATAGAGGCACACATACAGACATATACAGACACACACAGAGACACATACATAGACACACACAGACAGATATATACAGACACATACACACACTTATACACACATAGGCACACACAGACATATACACACATGCACACACATGCATACACAGACACAGAGGTACACACACAGACATTTGTAGCCACACACAGACACACACATAGACACACACAGACACAGACCTACACAGACACATACACACACATACACAGGCACAGACAGAGACATATACATACATAGAGACACACAGACACAGATACACGGGCACACACAGAGATACATACATACACACAGACACACACCCCGAGTGCATCTCCCTGCTCCATGTTCAGTACTGATACTTAAGCCAGGTCAACAGGGAACTATGCTTGTCTTAGCAAGAAAGTTTAGGCCTCCAATGAAATAGTCAGATAGGGTCTTCTTTCTACTTAGGTACAAGACAGAAGTTACCTTCAAGTCAATTGGGTTCACTTGAAAATGTTCACTGAGAGGAGAGCCCCTGGGTCCTCAAGCACTTCTGTCTCTATTCTATGTGACTTATTTTCTCCAGCAACTCAACTGCATGGAGAGGAGGTCCCCAGGCTGCTGCTGGGCACTCAGCCCAGCTGATTGAGGAGGTCAGCTGCAGCACCTTCCTGGCCCTCAGGGTGCCCAAGTGTGCTTGGATGATCCCCACCAACAGAGTCACCTCCAGGACATAGTGAGCTCTTCTGCAGTCCCGGCTTCAATGACAAAAAAGTCCTTCTCCTTTTTGATCCTTTCAACCGGATGAACTGAGCAGGGGCAGTTCAACTCAACTCAACCCCTGCTGCCTCTGAATCAATTACATAAAGATGTCCCTTCCTCTGGGGGACAAAACCTGGCCCCGCTGGACTTCAGCTCCTACCTGCCTATCATCTGGGCCCCCTTTAGCAGGGTACAACCTGCCTGACCTTACCCCACAACCCTGAGTGTTAGCTCTATTTCTTTTAGATAAAGAAAGCAACGCTTGGAAGGCTGACTGACTTGTGCAAGGCCACTTAGCTCTTGGCTACGAGTCCATCACTTCCTACCACATATCTGTGCATCTAATGTTCTACTTTCCTATTGACAGATAGTTTATTTTATGTTAATGAAAGAGCCGCACTCAGGGGCTGGGAGATGGTGCAGTGGGTGAGTTCTTGCTGCTTAAGCATGAGGACTGAGTTTTGATCCCCAGTACCTACCTTAACAGCTGGTTCAGCAGTAGCCCCAGTGCTGGAGGGGTGGAGCCAAGTGGATTGCCGGAGCTCACTGGCCAATCAGTCAAGCCAATGGGTGAACGCCAAGTTTTGCGAAGGGACCTTGTCTCAAAAATAAGATGGAGGGCTGGGAAGATGTCTCCGTGTCTTAAAGCATCCACATCACAAGTGTGAGGACCAGAGCTCAAATACCCAGAACCACATAAATGCCAGGTGGATGTAGCATCCCACGTGTAAGGCTAACACTCAGAAGGAAGCGCAAGGGGCCCCTGGGGCAAGCTGGCCAGGCTGATTAGCCATATCCTTGAGCTCAGGGCCAATTGAAAGGCCCTGCCTCAATAAATAAAGTGGGCTGTATTGGAGGGAGAGTTCTGATGTCAATCACATCTCCACAGGTACACAAACGTGTGTATGCACCAGCACACATGTGCCTATACACATGCATGTATATACCATACACATAAGAACATAAGAACAGAATAAATAAAAATATAAATCTTAAAAGGCATAGCAAATAAGGTGGAGAGTGACAGAGGAAGACACTGGGTATTTATTGTCCTCTGGCTGCCACACGCATGCACACATGCTACATACATACCCAGGCATACCCTCACATACAACTGCACTCCACAGGAACATATGATTTTCTCCTCTTATTCATGCCCTCTGAAAAATGAAGCCAGTGTCCACACGTGAGCCAGCCTAGGGGAGTCAGGATCAGGATTCACTCTGTTAAATCTCTTAACACAGAATCCAAACTCACAGGCTGGAGAGATGGATCAGAGGTTAAGAGCACTGACTGCTCTTCCAGAGGACCTGGATTCAATTCCCAGTACCTACATAGTAGTATATAACTGTTTGTAACTAGTTCTAGGGGACCTGACACCCTCACACAGACATACATGCAGGCAAAATGCCAATGCATATGAAATAAAAATGAATAAATTATTTTTAAAAAGGCCTGGCTTTCCAAACCATGTCCTCGGATCACATATTCTTAGACTGGAGAGACAGGGAAAATCCGTAGAGGATCCAGGAGAGTACAGGTCCTGGAGCCTCATCTAAGTTCCTGATTCCCAAGGTGCCTCAGGACTTGCACCTCCAACAAGTTACCAGGTGCCTCTGCTGCTTCTAGGAGGGCTGCTGGGGGGCTGTGGTCTGTGTCATGTGTCTGTGGTCCTGGCGATCAAGCACGGAACCTTGTGGTTGCTAGTGGTGTGCTCTGTGGCTGAGTTGAAGCCCCAGTCTCAGTTTATTTGAAAAAGAAATGGGCTTATTAAAGTAGGCCCACAGCTGTAATCCTCAGCACTTGGAAGGGGGAGGCAGGACGATCAGGTTGTTTAAGGATATCCTCAGTTACAAAGCTGGGCTAGCCTGGGCTACATGAGATCCTGATGCCTCTACTGATTAGTATTCTCATAGAAGTTAATTCAGAAGCCAGACTTGGAAAGCCTACACCAAAAGCCCCAGACACCACCAGAGCTTTGTGAGCTAAATTTATTAACTTACCTCCAGTCATTTTCATACATACCAGTTAACTACTGGTTATGTTCTAGGGACTCTAAATACCATTGGGTTTTAAAGCCTGATCCTTGTCCTCCTGGAGCCACCAGCTATCAGCGGCACAGAGACACAAACAGACCAGCAGAGTCCCATAGGTGCCATAGGTCACTTCCCTATGTAACATCAATACCGGTTGTGTCTGGGGATCTGAAATGAGGCTGGTCAGAGGAGTCAAGCTGAGCCGAAGCATTCAGCCATCTTGTCACCTACCCTCCCGCTCAGCACATTCCTGACTATGCTTGCAAGGTGACCAGTTAGCTGTCTCATGCTCCTGCTGCCATGACGCACAGGGTAATAGACTGGACCCTCGAACTGTGAGCCAAAGAAATCCCTCCTCCAGTAAGTTGTTTCTGTTGGTTATTTTGTTACAAGAAGAAGAACTGTAACTAACCCAGATTAGTTACAGGGAGTGGAGGGACAGAGGCACCTCAGGAGATAGTATCACATTACAGCCTATCAGACTTCCTGTCCCAGGGACTTTGCACTGGATTTTCTTCTGCCTAGAGTATTTTGCTTGGGTACCACATGGCCTACTCCTCCACCCACTGGAAAGTGTTACTAGCCATCTCACATTGCTTATCCTCTGAGTACTGTCTTTTTCAATGATACCTATTTCCAGGTAGCATCCTGCACATCTCATGGATTCCTTTAGTGTGGAGGATTGGGGGGAAATGGTGCTCAACCCATGGGGAGCCCCAAAGTCAACATCTGTGTTGAACACCCCCCCCCCCCACACACACACAAGGATCTGTCTGCAGCTTGAAGGCCACAGACCTGGCACAGAGAAGCACCTGGCACAGAGAAGTGGGGTACAGTGTGGGCTCCCCTTCTCCCTACCCCAGAGAAACAAAGAGACACTCCCAATGGTTTCCCTGCGAATGTACGAGGGAATGTAACGAGCAAAGCTGCTGATTTGTTCAGGGGAGCCTCAATCAGGCTGCCTCTTTTCAGGGGGCATGAGAAAATAGGAACATGTCATCCCATCTCCGAAGCTGACAGTAGTTCCTCCTCCTCCTCCCTCCTCCCTCTCTTTCCTATGATCACTTCAAATGCTGCCCCCTTTGACTCTTTTTAAATACACAGGGTGGAAACATGCAGGGGGAAGGTCTCACACTTCTCTTTGAAACCTGGCTGAGCAGCCTGCCACCCACCGGCACCTCTCAGCACGTGATGTCTCCTCCCATCTTCCCATGGCCTGACCTGCCAGCCACAGGGACTGCTGACGACTCCAGCAGGGGACAGACTCAGAGAGGTGGAGGCAGGGACAGGAGAGGGATGTGGCTGACAGGGCTCCCACCTTTTCTTTCTTTTAAGGAAATTACAGCAAATTGATCTTGTTGGAAAAATTGCGCAATTATCCCCGCCACACGCTGCCTCTGACTGCCAGGGGTGAGGCGAGGAAGAGCGAGACAAAGATGCCGGCCTCGCTTCTAATTCTCCCAGCCCGTGCATAAAGCGCCATTCTTTGTGATCTTGGAAATTGCTTGCTGGCCCCCAGAAGAACTTTAAAGGGAAGCCCCGAGCCCCCCTATGCATAGTTCCCTGGCTTTTTTTTCTGAAAATGAACCTCATCAGCTTCAATACGCTCAAGTTTGTGAGTTAAGGAGTAGCGAGAGTCCTGCCGCAAGCTGGAACCCAGAAGTAGGTTGCACGGGCTGCAGACTGTGTGGGAGTCCTGGTCTCCTCCGCACACTGCGGGTAACCCTCTGTTCATCCACTGCTGGGATTTATCTGGAGCTTGCAGTTCCACGCAGGATCTCTTCGGGGGACCCGTAGGTATTGGTAGAGCAGCCTTCCAGGGGAGTAGAGAGAGGCAGATGGGATGGACTTATTCAATTCCTCCAGGGAACCAGGGTCTTCGCTGGGGATCATGGGAGATGGAAGATGGTGTACAGAGAGACAGGACACAAGGCTCTAAACTTGAACGATAATTTGTTGAAGGAGTCCAGCGGGCTAGTGGGGACTAGTGAAGTCAGGCATCTTGGTGGGAAAGACTCGGAATCTGATCTGAGTTTTATTCTTGCTCCCCACTACCCAACTGCCTAGTTTTAACAAGCAAATTACTGGGCTTGGGTCTTCCTTGCTATAAAATGGGTATATCAGAGAACACCCTCCCCCAAGAGTTAGGAGTTAAGCAAGAAAACACACAGGAGTGCCTGTCACATATTCTCACTTAGAGGCCACAGCCACTGTCGCTGTCATTTTTTCATTGTCATCATCATTGTTTAATTAACTCTTACTAATCTCTTACTAATTAACCCCTACTACTTGGGTGCTTGGGTAACTCTGGATGGAGTATCCATTCTCTCTCTCTCTCTCTCTCTCTCTCTCTCTCTCTCTCTCTCTCTCTCTCTCGCTCTCGCTCTCTGTGTGTGTGTGTGTGGTATGTGTGTGAGAGAGTGCATACACAGACACACACAGACAGACAGATAGACACACACACACACACACACACTCACACCCCTTAGGTTCCTTATTCATCAAGGAGATTGTGACAATATTTGGTTCAGATCAAATGGGAGAATCCACAGTAAGACAGGACTTTGTATGTAGTGTACAGTCACATGTAGACGTATCTATACATCTGCATACATACAGTATGTAGGTGAGTCACTGTGGCAGCAAGGTGCTGTCCCTATCCCTGCCTCACCCTGAAACTGAAAATGCAGACTTGACAGGTGAAGAAAGGACTTTCAGCAGGTGGAAAGATAGGCGCATCTGTCAAGAAGAACATCTGGTCCTATACACCCTCCAAAGATGCAGCCTCAGCATCAGCCCCCATGCAGAAAGCAGGGTGTATGGGCTGGAGTTCTGAACCCACAGTGCAGTGGCCATGAGCAAAGTGACAGAGAAAGAGCAGATGGTGGCACGGGGTGGTCCATAATTGCGTTTCCATTATTTTAAGAATCATACAAACACTTGGCGACAGGATCCCTGCACCCATCTAGCACAGCTGCACCGTGGAGCAGGATGACGAGACCAGGAATGGAGGCGTCTGGGGGTGCGACCTTAATACAGTGTTCTACAGAAGGCCGCCTAAATCATGACAGTGAAGCCGGGAGGTGTCTTAGCAGGTAGAGTGACTGTCACACAAGCATGGCAATCTGATTTCGGATCCCCAGAACCACAAAGCAGGAAACACTGGCATTCACCTGTCGTAATTCCAGTCCTGTAGTGAGGGGTAGAAGAGACAGCCAGGAGGATCACGGAGGCACACTGTTAGCCAGTCTAGTCAGCAGGTGCGTTCCAGGTTCTGTCTCCAAAAACAATGTGGAGAAAGACTGAGGAAGACATTCAGTATAGGAGTACACATAGGCAAGCACACACACACACACACACACACACACACACACACACACACTCACACACCATAACAGGATTGGCTTCCCACAGTACTAGAGAGTGGAAAACTGAGACAGGCTCAGGCCTGGGGAGGCTGCAGTGAGAACATGCCTCCTCCCACACAGGGCCACCCCCACTGTGTTCTGATGCATCTTGGGAGAGAGTGAGCAAGCTGCCTGGTGTCACATCCCACCATAACCTGTAACATAACCCAACCAGTTCAGGCTAGGATCTGGTGGAGACACTGAGGCCATAACTCCCCTCCCTGGCCCATAACCGAGTTTCAACCTCACCTTTGAACCCTGATTGGTGCTTGTAGGCATGAGCCTCTCCCGCCTGTCCAGAGGGTTTCAGATTCTGTTCAGTTAAGGAAACTAGGAGGTTTCCACGGTGTGGTTGTGCAGAGTTTTCTCCTCAACTTCAGGGAAAGGTGAAAGGGAATTCATCTGTCATGTCAGCACAGCTGGCGTCACAGACATGAGGCAGGGGTGACCTAGGAGCCCCTCTGGCCTTTCTTTCCTTTGACAGTACAATGAAGAACTTTTAGCATGGCAAGCTGGAGGCTTGGGACAAAGATAAAGGATCTAGGAGAGACCTGGGGAAAGGGCTAGAGAGACCAGCCCAGTCTATGGGTTCTCTATAACGTGAGCATCCAGGATCCCTGCCTCATGCACATCCAGGATATCTGTCTTCATGAGTTCTCATGGTAATGGCACACTGGCCAGGCTATGCAATTAACAGCTATGGACAGGGGCATTTATATCAGCATCTGTGTAAGTGAACAGTTGTATGTTTCGGTGGGCAAATTTGGCCCTGCAGGGACAGACACTAACTGGGGAAAAGAGTTTCTGGCACAAAGTACCTGGAGGACAGCATCAGACCTGGGCCTGATACTTACTGTGGATGAAGGGGCCTAATTTCTCTCCAACACAGTATCCTTACTGGGTAAGGAAGCCGATTTTTCTGTGCTCAACAGGGAGATGGATCAAAAACAAGGAAGTGTGTGAAGGACAGTGGTGAAGGGAGTATCATGTGATCTTTGGGTCAGCACCCCCTTTTATCTTCCCCAAAACCCATGTGGTATGTGCTCAGTCTCACTCTCTGGACTAGAATGGCAAGACCAATAGAGCCAAGCACTTCTCCCAAGGACACTGAGATACAGGGTACTCTCAATTATACCAGAGACTCAACTAGAACCAGCTAAAACATGGAAAACCTGTCACTTCAGGTGACTGGAGAATCCAGGACTGGCTTCAGGAACAGCTGTATCCAGGGGCTCTAGTTGTGTGCTCCCATGTTCCTTTGTCTTTCCCACCTACGTTAGGCTGTTTGTTTTTCTGAATAGCTTAGACTCAGTCAGGGTCTCTCTCTGTGTACACCAGGTACCTGTGGTCTTTAGCACTGGCATCTCAGAAGTAGAGTGTGTGTCTCCCTATTTGTGATGTCCCAGCCTGGGTCACAGTCCACTCCCCAAGTTGAGTCATTGAGGAAGTTCTGTCCAAACCACACAGATCCCAAATAACAGAAAATTGGGATTCCGGCTTTATCAGCCCACTGTGTGTGGTCACAGAGAGAACATGTGTGACAAAGAGAATTGGGACACAAGTCAAACCTGGCACATAGTAGGTACTAAAATACAGTACCCCAGAGACCTGGCACACAGTAGATACTCAGTAAATGACATCCTAGAGAGACTGCTTCTGAGGCACCTTGTATAGCTAAAGTCTCCACATCTGACTTCCACAAAGAATTGTTTTTTTTTTTGTTGTTTTTTTTTTGTTTTTTTTTTTTTAATAATAGACCGTGGTGGGACACACCTTTAATCCCAGTACTCAGGAGGCAGAAACAGGCAGATCTCTGTGAATTTGAGGCCAGCCTGGTCTACAGAGTGAGTTCCTGTACAGTCAGGGTTACACAGAGAAACCCTGCCTAGAAACAAACAAAACAACAGTAACAACAACAACAACAAAAAGAATTAGTTTTTCCTAAATAGCTTTATATTTGGCTAGAGCTGGTAAAGTACTTGCTTTGCAAGGCTTTGTCCTGGACTGGCCTAACATATGAAGCCTATCTTACTGAGCTGAAGAAGGAACAAAGGTGCTCAAACACAGTCCCAACATGGGCTGGATCTATGTCCGCACGGTGACGGAGCTTCGACACTGGGATGGGTGAACACAGTTCACACAGTTGCTCATGGAGAGTCTTGGAAGCACATTCCAAGCAGAACACAGAATACGCAGCTCACTCACCAGAGCCCAAACACAGAACGAGGTATTAAAAAAAATGGCAGATGTTGATTTATGATGGAGGGCGGGGTTGATTCTCTTGTCAAAATATCTCAGAGCCATTACTGAGCTGATAGACCCTGGGATGATGAAGGACAGATCTTCCAGAAGTTACTTTGTAGAAATACTGGCATGAGTTTCCACAGACCATGTGACAGACCAAGTCCCAGGCAAGCATCTGCTACTCCACCGTATACACCATCCCATGGACTGAGGCCTGGCCATTGCCTGCATGATAAAAATTACCTGGCCCAGGCTGAGGACGCAGGCTCAGTTTCAGTTGGTTATTTGGATATTAGAGAGTGCTGTATGTCTGTTGTGTGGGACAGTATAATGTCCACATCAGCATTTTGAAAAGTGAATGTTGCCAAATTTGATCACAATAATCAGGAATGTGGTGGGTTTCTTTCCCGGAGGCATGATGGACATTCTGTGTAGTTCTGAGTACAAACATTTAATTATTAGCTCGACGGTAGTTAGCAAGGATATTTGAAGCTGATTGAGGCCATTGAAGCAAGGCTGGGACCTTGCATTCCACAACTGGTGGCACCTTGGAATCACAGTTTGACATGACCCTGATCTGGTAGCTGCCACAGAGGACAGTCACCTATGCTGGGGGCTTTCATGAGAACCAAGAATGCATGGTTGTGTTCTCCCCGAGTGTCTTTCTTGTGTCCCTCTCGGATTGAGACCTCACAGACACTGTTGGCAGGGTGGATTGCAGCATCCCACTCCCATCTCGTTACCCATAGCAACATCTGGCAGGCCATCAATAACCCTGTGTGCATGGGGACCGCATCCACGTGATCTGAGAGCATCCACAAAAGCGCTCACAGAAGCTCGGCTCTCACGGGCACAGGGCAACAGTGATTTATAACCCGTGGAAGTTGGTTATAAGCTATTTATGTCCTTTTAATTGATGTAGTTACTCTAGGCACAACCCAACACACATTGTCAAGGATCAAGGACTTGTCCCATCCCAGAGTCTTTGCCATTATTCTGCTAAGATCAGGGAGACTCAAGCATTCCAGGTGGGGGTGGGGGAGCTTGGGTTGAGCTTAGGCCTTAGATTTTTATGATCTGGATGAAGGGAAGCAGATCTTAGAGGCTCAAGGGACATCACCAGCAGTGAGCGGGGCAGAAGACAGAGAGAACACAACTTCAGAGGAACAATACCAAAAGCCTCCAGTGACAGAATTCTGACTTTGAGATGTGCCCTGGCCTCAGTGTGCTTGTCTTTAAACTAGAAATTGGGGGCTGGGGATGGAGCTCAGATGGCAGTTTGATTAGCATGCATAAAGTTCTGGGTTTGAGCTCCAGGCCCACATACACCAGGGATGATGGTGTGTAACAGCCACCGCCATCACTCTGGGGACGGGGCTGATGGAGAACTTCCAACCCTCCTCCCACCAAATCATCCTATAAAGCTCACATAGGAGGGACAACTCCAGCATCAGCTGCATTCACTGAGTACCTGTTGACTATCTCAGCTAATTGACAGGTCTGGTGGGGTGGGGGTGGGGGTGGGGGTTCTTGATTCAGATGTCATGAGGAAGGGGCTGAGAATATGGCTCCGTTGCCAGAGAGCTGTAACTGTGTATGAGTCTAGGCACTGGATCTTCTGCATGGTATAAAAATGGATGCAGTGATGCATACTTATAATCCCAGGAATCAGGAGGTGGAGGCAGGATACAAGTTCAAAGTCTTCCTCTGCTACATTGAGAGTTCAAGACCAGCCTGGGCTACATGAAACTCTGTAAAAAAAAAAAAAAAAAAGTAAATTTAAAAACATATGTCTTGGGCTGGAAGGATGGATCAGTGGTTAAGAGCACTGACTGCTTTTTCAGAGGTCCTGAGTTCAATTCTCAGCAACCATATGGTGGCTCACAACCCTCTGTAATGGGATCTGATGTCATCTTCTGGTGTGTCTGAAGACAGTGACAGTGTACTCAAACATAAAAAATGATAATAAAATTAAAAAATATGTCTTAGGGATGCAGTTCCTGGTGTGAATGTGGTCACACATGCACACGCGCACACACACACACACACACACACGCACACACACACACACACACCCTTCCATCTGTTCAGCTCTTCTGCACATGTCCGCTCTTCATGTACTGACTAACTCAATGATAACCAAACCCAAACCAAAGATGACCCTATAGCCCACTCCATGATTCCCATCAGGAGAAAGGCTTGCCTTCAGAACTTGGAGAGGCATTTGATCTGTCCTACTTAGCATCTCGGATGAGAAGCTGCTTGGGAGCATCCAATCAGAGGACAGAAGCTGGATATGATGACACCTTTCTTCCTCTAGCCAGGGGCATCCAAGAACTTGTCTACAGAATGAGCTCTGAGCTTTGCTCTCTAGAGGCAAATCCATATCTGATGCTCATACAGATTGACAGGTTTCCTCATCTCCAAGATCCTTTTTCTTGCACCCAGGGCAGAATTCCTTCCCACTAGAATAATGTGCCAGAGGCAGAGGCAGAGGCAGAAATTGATGCTTTTGGTCGCCTCCTGATGTACTAATGGCTGCAGCAGTCACCGTCCCCTGGGTGCTTAGTCTGGACCAGGCACTCCTCAACATGGAGCTGTGTTGGGGGCTGACTTTTAGCAGAAAGCGGCTATCAGCTTTGCAGCCATCTTGAGCCATATACCCTGACATGAGACTTGGATTACAATAGCCTATAACAGCTGAGAACACTCTGATAATCTTGGTTTAGATACCTTGGGTGTGTGAGATTAAAGGTGTGTGAGATTAAAGGTGTGTAACTTAAGAGTGTGACATAGAAGTGTAGAGATCAGATTTAGAGACAAGACCTAAGGGCATGATTAAAGGTGTGACCAAAAGGCATGGCTTAGAAGTGAGACATATAAAAGGCAGAGGCAGACGGTAGAGAATCAGACAGAGATCAGAGAATCAGACAGAGGAGACAGAGAATGAGACACTTAGAGGAAGAGAGACTGAAGAATAAACGGGATTGAAACACACTCTGTCTGGTCTCCATTCTTCGAGTCCATCCTCACTCTCTTGCTGAACCCCGACCCTCAGACTGGAGTGGCAGCTTGAGCCGGGATACAGTGGCCGCCAAACTCGGGGCAGCTCGGGCCTCAACATTTTGCTCGGGCCGCGACATTTTTTTGGCACCCGAACGTGGGACTAGTGCGGTTCCCAACAGAGCTGCATGGCTTTATGCTTTGCTACAGACACCCCAAGGCTCTAAGAAAACACAGCTAGTCAGTCTTAGGAATTGGACATTGTAGAGTCCAAATCTAAGCTCAGATCTACCTGACTTTGATCCCTTAACATTGTGTTGATACTGATTTCAGAAAGATCTTCACAAGGTTTTATTACACATCTACTCATCCTCACTGGTCCCACAATTTCCTTGGGCAGGTATTCCATAGATAGAGCCTGGTTCTATTGGTTAATGCCATGTCCTGGAATGTGTGGAGCCCTAGAGAGTGACTTGTTTGTGTTGCTGTTTTGTAACTTCCATTGTGGACCATGAGATCTCCAATGGCCTGGGAGACTGTATTACTTTCCTTATTGCTATGATTCACAAGAAGCCACTTCAGGGAGGAAGGGTTCGTTTTGATTCACTGTTTGAGCAGGAAAAACATGGTGGCCAGAATGTGAGGTAACCGGTTCACACTGCACTCATAGTCAGCAAAGAGGGAAGACTGCTGGTTCTCAGCTAGCTTTCTCCTGTTTTCTAATCCAGGCTCCCAGCCAGTGGGCTGCTGCCACCTATGTCCAGGGTGAGTCTTTTTGCTCCACTTAGCCCAACCTAGAAACTCCTTAACAGTCGCAATCCGAGGTCTGTCTCCTCAGTGATTTTAAATACTGTGAAGTTGACAAATGGTATTAGCCATCACAAGGACTGGGGTCGCTCCCCACTGGGGTCTCTGCATTATTTTTACGCAGAGTATCCATGCATCTCTTGGTTCTACATCAGCCAGCTGGAAGGGGTCACCAAGTCACACTCTTATCCACGATGCCCATTTAAACCAACAGGTTCCATCGATTGCATGGCATGAGCTAGGCACAGCTGCTGACAGAGCCACAGCTGGTTTCCTTGAGGATGTCTTATTCACCTTGGTAAGGGGGCAGAATCAAGCCAAGCCTTTCTCTCCCCAGTTAACAGCCAAGGAAATAGCAAGAGGGAGGATGCCTTTGCCTCTGATAACAGTGAGATTCGCATGGTGGCCAGGTGTGATGAATTCAGGCTGCAAAAGTTGTAAATAGCCTAATTAATGCTTGGTGTTGCCACCTCAATGCAGTGACCATGCCTGAGCTGTCTAGAATCGTTGGGATTCTGTATGTATGTGTGTATTTACATAAGGTACAATTAAAATTTCAAGCAGTCATTATTTTACATCCTTGCCAAGGCAAATGTGTTTTAATTCTCTCCTGAAATCTCGCTTTGGGAGAAGCCAGGCTGTTATTTCATGCTGTATCAAGAAATCACTCTCTAGTGACAATAATATTTCATGTCACAGCAGCATCCATCTGTGCCAAGCCCCTACTCTGTGGACATGTCTGGAATGAGAATACAGAATGGTGACATTCCTCTGGGATCTGACCCGTGATGTCACAGGATCTGGAGGAGGGTGGGGATGCTAAGTCCTGATGCCACACTGCTGCAGACCGACACTCCCCAGACCCAGGGCTGAAGGGGCTCCACGGCTGGGCTCTGCTCCTTGGGATGTCACATGCTTCCATGACTCAGGTAGGCACTGTCTCCTCTGTACACTCTTAACTTGTCCCTTTCCTACTCTGTCCCTCAGCTCTGTTTTCTGTCACCTGCTTGTGATGCTTCCTCCCTTCACCTGCCCACAGCCCTGTGCATCCGTACTTTCTCCTCAGTTTTATTCAGAAAAAGCCACGCCACAGGGCTGTACTGAGGACTCCCCAAGAAGCAGATCTAAGACACAGTGGAGACATTCCCTAGGCAAGGGGGGGGGGGGTTGGTTGGTGATACTGGAAGGGAAGTGGGAGGCGTACAAGGAAGGGAGACAGTCAAAGGCTGCCCTGCCTCACTTGCTGAGTTCTGTGGGGGAAACTAAGGACCATGCAAAACACAGTCCTGGAGTTGGCTAGCTGAAAGGCAAGGAAATTAGATTATTGTCTGCTAACTTCTCAGTGCTAGTTTAGCTCCAGTCCTAAGTACATCTGGTCTACCTTCTTCCATTGAACCCCAGCCCAAGCCTAACAACCTGTACAACCTGATTAGTGTGTGTGTGTGTGTGTGTGTGTGTGTGTGTGTGTGCTACAAAGTATCTGCTTAGTTTTGTAGATTCTTTCCTCTCCCAAGCATAGGAAGACTGTTCTTGTTCAATTACTAGTGCCTCGGCAACTACTCTTCTGGTCCCCAGCAACTCAATAGGCACCAGGAGTGTCTTCTGATATATTTGGGGGACACAGACATGAAAATAACAAGAAGAGGCACCTGGGGGATGGCAAGACAACTCAGTAGGTAAAGGTGCTTGCTAGCCAGCCTGGTGGACTGAGTTCAATTCCCAGGACTCTCTTGGAAAAAAGGAGGAAACAGAGTCACGTGAGTTGTTCTCTGATCTCCATGATAGGCAAACAACACACAAACAATGTGACTGTAAAAGGAAGCACAGGCGGCTTGTGGGTGTGGCTAAACCTTTTCAGAGCCCTCTCTAGTACCGGCTCATTTGTCCTTCTGCAGACAGGCTACAGCCCCCATTTCCCTGCATCCTCGCTGGTCCTCCATGTCATCATTCTCAACCTTTGCGAGTTTAGTCTCAGGCACTGTCTTCAGCTTTGTACATTCCCCTGCGAGACTGGCTTCCCACTGTTGCGGTAAATCTCTGACCCAAGTAAGTCCAGTCAAGGAAAACACAACTCAATATTTATGGATATAAACTGCAAGCCTAGATTGGGCAGATTTACCATTGCACTACTCTATTCTCCAGCTATGAGATCCCTTATAGTTTGCAGCTTTTCCAGGCCATGTTCTTCTCCTCCGTTGTCCTTCCACCTCCTCTCTTCTGTTGCCTCCCTCTCCTGTCACTTCCTCTTCCGACTCCTCCCCTTCCGACTCCTCCCCTAAGCCTTTTTCTCCACCTCCCCTTCTACTGCCCAATCACTGGCTCTAGCCTTTATTTTACAAATTCAATTGGACAGAAGGTTCACAAGGTTCACTCCTCCTCTGCAGCTCCTCCCAGGAAAGTGGAACTACCATCAAAACACAAGGCTGGGAATATCCACAACATCCCATTCCCCATCTAACATCTGGACTGAAGGCCTCAGCCAGGGCCCAGTGGATGAAAAGATGTGCCTTTCTACACATCTCCGCTAACCAAGCTAAACATTTTAAATAGAGTCGTGGGTGCCAAATGTCCTACTTCTGTACTTTACTTTGTCTTACACAGGTTTCTTGTCTTTTCTCTTTGGATGTTTTAAATATTTAGGATATTGCCTGCTAACATCTGAGTGCTAGGATAGCTTCAGTCCTAAGTACATCGGGTCTACCTTCTCCCATTGAGCCCCAACAGGGTGTGTTTGTGTGTACATGTGTATGAGGGTGCATGTAATGGTGCATGTGTATCTTACTGTGAGGTTCTGTGTGTAAGAGGGCGTGGATGTGCTTGTTGTAGAGGCCAGAGGACAACCTGGGGTATCATCCTTCATAAGGGTCATCCACTGGCCTGAAGCTCACCAAGTAGGCTAGACTGGCTGCCTGTCGATGTGATTACAAGCACGCACCACCATTTCCAGGCTTTTCACATGAGTTCTGTGGATCTAACTCAGCCTTCCTGCCTACACAGCCAGCCTCTTCTGGACCCCATGTACCGATGATTTTACCCCTTCACTTTTCCCCTGGTGACTTTTGTTTGCTAGATGACTCAAATTGTAATGCGATCTGACATACTGTATTTCCTTTCACATTTAAATTTTAAAGAAATTCTCTGCCAAGAAGCTATGAAGGCATTCTCCTTCCTGTTAGATTGTAACTTCTTTATACTTAGTTGCTTTAAAAAAAAACAACAAAAACCAAAAAACTTGGGATGGATCCTATGTTTTGAAGGTGAATAGGGAATGAACTTATAATTCTGAATGGGAAAATATCAGGCTAAGCTAGGGCTAGCTGTGAATATATCATATTTCTCAACACTTTAAAAAAAAAAGCCTTTATGAGTATGTGTGTAGGGGTGTATATATGTGTGGATACGCAGGTATATGTGTTTATGTGTGTGTATGTGTGCATATATGTGTGTATATGTATGTGTGTATATGTATTTGTGTGTGTATTGTGTGTTATGTATGAGTGATGGGTATGTGTTTGTATGTTTGTGCATATTTGTGTGTATGCGTGTAGGTGTGTGTATGTGTGCATGTGTGTGTGTATGCATGTACACACATATATGTGTTAAAACCTGAGTATATATGTTGTTATTTTGTTTTGGTTTTTTGAGACAAGGTCTCACAGGATAGCCCAGGCTGGCCTTGAACTTGAACTTGCTGGCCACCTGCCTTTGCCATCTGAGTCCTGAGGTTAAGGTTGTGCACCACACTCCCTGACAGTATTATTCTTTTCGTTTTATCTCTCACTTTTGCACTTTTGCACCTAAGATTCCCAGGAAAAGTTCAGTTACAATCACGATTGGAATTAAGTGGAGTTTTTTTTTTTTTTTTTTTTTTTTTTTTTTTTTTGCCAGATTTGGCATCATTTTCTTTTTATAATATTGACTTTGCAGTAATGAGCAGGACATGTGACCTGTACTCTCCTTTCTCTGGATCTTTCTTCTTCTTTATGTCTCTCAATAAAGTTTCAGAAATTTCTCCATAAATGTTTTATTCCCAGGTACCTTTAAGTTTTTACTGCGAGTCTCTACCGCATGGTATCTTTTCAAAACTGCATTTTCTAATTGCATTGGCTGATATGTGCAATTGATTTTTGTAGATTATCGCTTATGCTCAGTGAAGTGGCTAACCTCACAATTCAGTGTCATGATTTTGCATACAGGTTCCTGACTTTTCCAAATCAATGATTGGCTTTTTTCCCCCTTCCAAATATATTAATATTTAGGTGATTTTATTTGAAGTGTTTTCCCTAGGGGCTGGAGAGATGGCTCAGCAGTTAAGAGAACTTACTGTTCTTGCAGAGGGACCCAAACTCAGTTTCTATCATCCACACGGCAGCTCACAGCCATCTGCAACTACAGTTCCAGGGGATCTGATACCCTCTTTTGATCCCTGTGGGCACCAGGCACACACATGCTACATAGACATACAGGCAGCTCAATGCTCATATACAAATAAATCCCCCCCCAAAGGAATTCTGCCTTTTAAATGGTGAGATGGTTTTTATATTGTTCTTGCAATTTTCTTTACATACTAATATTGATTTAAAGACACACTGAGATTTTGTTAATCAAATTTTCAACTCAAGGTTTGGTACGAAATTGTTTTCTACCCTTTCTCTTTCAGATGACTTACTATAGGTGTGTTTCTTTATTACATGCCTGTTTCAATTTACTAAGTCAAATTACTACAAATTGTGGGTAAAAAAAAAAAAACATTATAAAGTTGGAGCAGTTGGAGCAAGAGAGATAACTCAGTCAATCAAGAGGACCAGGGTTTAATTTTAGAATCCATGTCTTAAAAAAAAATCCAGGCATGACAGTGTGGGGTTGTGATTCCATTGTAGGGGAAGAAACGGCATGTGGATTCCTGGGGCTTTCTGGCCTATCGGTCTTGCCTATTTGGTAGTTCCAAGCCAATAAGAGATCCCGTCTTCAAAAGAAAGCAAAAGCCAACAGTGCCTAGTGCCTAAGAAATGATAACCAAGATTGTCCCCACATGTGAACACACACACACACATGCACGTGCGCACACACACAGAGGGGAACAGAGATAGAGAGACAGACAGACACACAGACACATACACAGAGGAGGGAACAGAGAGACAGACATACACACACACAGAGGCGGGAGGAGACAGACAGAGAAACAGGTGGGGGAGAGATAGACACACAAACACATAGACACACAGATACATACACAGAGACACAGAGACACACACAGAGGCATATACACATACAGAGGCACACACAGAGACACACAGACACATACACAGATGCACACACACACAGATTTACAGACACACATACAGATGCACAGACACACACAGAAAGACATACACACACCCCAGAAATGTGTTTTGTCTCCATTCTGAGGATCTAAAATCAGAAATCAGGATCTTTGGCCAAAATGAAGCATCAGTAGAACTGTTTGGAAGCCTGGGAGAGAACCTGATCCTTCTGGGTTCCCGGCTCCCAGCATCCCTTAGCTAGTTCTGCATCACTCCATCCTCCAGGGCCAGATCTTTCCAGTCTCTCTGGGTTCTATGTTTGCATCCCATTCTTTGTGCATCTTTGTATGAAACAGCTGCCGCCTCCCTCTCACAGGGACTCCTGTAGCTGTATTTAGGAAATACCTGTATAAAGCAGGCCTGTCCTTCCACCAAGTCTAGATCTTTAAATTCATCCCGCCAATGAACTCAGAGCTTGAGATCCCTGAGTGGCCATGACTCATCCTCCTGTACATCCCTGTCACCCCAAACTGATGGCTGGAAGGGCACCTCTATCATAACTCCCTCTGTTCTCTAGTTCATTCTTATTAAAAATAAATCGAGCCTTCCTACTTCATCTCCGATGTCACATCTTTCATTTTTATACCTGACTTATCTGCTGTCCAAATTATCAAATTATCATCGAAACTTGGACTTAATTCCTATTTTATAGGGAAATTCTGTCGCATTATTTTTAGACTCTTCTTTGTTTGGCCTCATAAGACATTGGTCATAGTCTGTCTTGTAATGACCTGTTTTATGGCTTTAATTATTTTAAATATATCATGCCATCTTTGAGCTAGTTCTTGGGGAGGAAGGGTCAGGCTTTGTTTTATTCTATTTTATTTTTTGAATTCTTGACTCATATATAGTCAGCATTTTCTTTGTGCATTTATAGTTGGAGAGCAGGGCTCACTCCTAGCTGAGCCTATGAATTCTGTGTGACTTGGGCTGAACATGAATGCTTCTAGCAATCTGAATTTCTGCCTCCTCCTCCTCCTCCTCCCCCTCCCCCTCCCCCTCCCCCTCCTCCTCCTCCTCCCCCTCCCCCTCCTCCTCCTCCTCCTCCTCCTCCTCCTCCTCTTCTCTTCAGATTTATTTATTGTATGTATATGAGTACACTGTATCTCTCTTCAGACACACCAGAAGAGGGCATTGGATCCCATTACAGATGGTTGTGAGCCATCATGTGGTTGCTGGGAATTGAACTCAGGACCTCTGGAAGAGCAGTCAGTGCTCTTAATCACTGAGCCATCTCTCCAGCCCCTGATATTTCTTCTTGATTCTCCATAGATGTCACTCATTGCTTAGTTTCCTTCTCAACATATGGATTTTACAGGAACGTGGGTAGTATAGATTTGAACCCTCAACTGCTGTAAGAGTGAGTTCTTGACATTAACCTTCATGGGTTCATTTTCTTTATTTTTATTTTTCAAAAGGTTTTATTTTTATTTTATGACTGTTTTATCTGCATGTATGTGTATGTGTCATGTATACACGGTACCCATGGAGGCCAGAAGAGAACATCGGATCTCTTGGCCCTGGAGTTACATGTTGTGAGCTGGCACACGGGAACTGAACCAAGGTCCTCTGAGAGAACAGTATGTGCTCTTAACTACTGAGCTGTCTCTCCTTTCAGTCATTTTCTTTTTGAGAGGACCTAGATCAAGCAACTGAACATCTCATCTTTCTAAATGACCTAGTTTTATATGCTGACAAAAAGTGCCTTCAGGAGAAACATTGGTTTATGTGGCTTAGAATTCCAGGTAACTTCCTCTTATAGCAGGGAATTTTAGGAGCTTGAAGCAGGTGGGCGCATCACATCTTCAGTCAAGGACAGAGAAAAAATGAATGCATGCATGCTTGCTTGCTATGTGCTCAACTCAATTTCTCTGGTCTCATACAGTTCAGGACTACCATGCCTAAGGAACTGTGCCACCCACAGTGGGCCGGCTCTTCCCATAACAATGCAATAAGAAAACCCCACACAGGCGTGCCGTAAGCCAATCTAGAGAATCCTCCACTCAGTCTCTCTTTATGGTGATTCTAGATTCTGTTTGACAGTTGTAGCTAACCTGAGCGTGAATGTAATTTCCCCTCCATCTTTTATGGAGTGGGTAGTGTTAGCATTTCTGGCATCCTGACACCACACAGGAATTTTATTTCTTATCCCTTTCTCTTGAACCCAAGATCTTAATTACTGTAATCTTTCGTGCAATAAAATCACTGCCCCCCCCCCCCGAGTCACTAAGAAAGCTTCTCACCTCTTCCTTGGTATTCAACTCTTAGCATCACGTTCATGTTCTCAGTCTCTGGTGTGGGCACTAAAAACAATGCTTGCTATGTTTTGTCAAACATTCATTTTTATCGTTTGAGGATTCATACATGAAAAGCGTTTTGACCAGCCCTCATTCTTTCCCCTCTAACTCATTTCCATTTCCCCAACAGTGTTCCATCTTAACTTCATGTGTTTTTTTTTTTTTTTTTTTTTTTAACTCAAACCCACCAAGTCCGAGTCTGCTCAGGGCTGTCTGCACACGCTTGGGTGTGGGACCATCTACTGGAGCGTGAGTAGCCTTTCAGGAGATACATTCCTGATGAAACATCAATTGCCAACATCTTTTCACCTAGAGGTGCGATGTCAAGGCAAGGGGGATAGAATGCAGGTGGTATGAAGGGGTGGGGAATAACAGGATAGGAAGGGTTAACTGGGGTGGGGGATGGGAGGACAGGCAGTGCATGGAACAGGAAGGAACAAAGACCTTTGATGAACATTCCTAAGAATTTGTTCTGTTAGTTATTTTATCCCATGGGTCACTAACCCTAGCTCCATCATTCTTCTCAGTAGTCCCTGGGACACACCACCTATGCCTTCTAGGAACTTTCCCAAATCTTGCCCCTGAAGAATGACCCTACCCCTAGTATTCTCTGTCAGTCTCCATTCATCTTCTTTGTGGATCTGATCATAGCCCCAAACTGCCTTGTTGATCTGTGACTTGGTCATTGTCCATTGAGCCCAAATGATGACACATTGTGATGTAATGCCAGCCAGGGCCCTTAGGGTTATGCATTACAGCAGTGTGTCTCCTCCAGGTCCTCCATGGGCCCATGCTCTGTTGTGGTTAGACCACAAAAACATTCCTACAGTCTCATTTTTTGTGTGTGCTTGGTTCTCAGCATGTGGAATTGTGATGAAGACTGGGGAGACTATAGGGGGTGGAGCCTGGCACATACCAGTAGTATAGGTGGGACTTTGAAGGATATACTTCATTTCCAGCAGCTCTTCCTGCCTCCTGTCTGTTCTGATCTGAGCAAGCATCAGCCGTGTACTCCTACCACTGTGAACAGCTGCCCCACCTCCATCTTTTTCCCTCCACAATGGACTGAAATCTCTTTGAAACTATAAACCAGAAGATACCTCTCCTCTTTATGTTGATATGTTGGGCATTTTGTCACAGCAACTCGAACATTAAGACATGCAGATGAACTGGAGCCAAGATTTGGGGTCAGATAAATCTGGCCATGTGGTTCTTAGGTTGTTAGAACTGGTCTGGGGGAGGAATGTGAACAGGTCTGGAGATGCAGGTTATAGGGAAGTGGGCCATTCTGTAGAGGGTCAGAGGCCATGATGCAAATATAAATACAGATATTAAAGAGTCTGCTCATGAAGATTGTGGGAGCAAGCGCCCTACTAGGACCTTTGACTCAGGAACAATGGTGTTAGGTGCTAGTAACAAATAAATCTGCCTATTTTAGAGATCTGTGTAGACCAAAAAGTTGGCCCTTCTCCAAGTAAAGGGTAACTACTTTTGTCTGATAGCTTTCAGATTAGAACCATGGCCCCCTCTGGGGTTTTCTTGAGCTGGCCAGCTTAGACTAAAATACTCCCATCTGCTATCCCAGATCTTTAGCTTGTCACTACCCATGAAGATTGGGACGTGTGTAAATGTATATGTATGTGTACATGTACGTGTATGTGTATATGTAATATATATATATATATATATATATATATATATATATATATATGATAATATTATGAAGTGAGAAGGTGGAGATGGGAGGATTCCCAGGGGCCAGTCTAGCAACATTGGAAAGTTTATGGCTAATGAGAGAAACTGTCTCATATACCAAGAATGGATGGTGTCCTGAGAAGTGACAGCAGACATTGACTTTGGTCCTTGGGTACATGCACATGCCTGCACATCTGCAGTCCCTCTCCTTGGTGCTTGGGAGGCTGAGGCAAGAGGATTGCTGTTATTTTCAAGCCAGTCTATATTGAGAGCCTAAGGCCCTGTCTCAAGAAACCAACCAACAGGCCAATCAATCAACAGAAAAAGAAACAAGTAAATTTTTCTATTCTCTCTCTCTCTCCCTCTCTCTCTTCCTGCATACACATACACATACACATACACATACACATACACATACACATACACATACACATACACATGCTTCCTTCCTTCCCTAACCTGCACACACCTGCACTTGTATACAAACAACAGAAGCCTTAGGAAGTGGAGAAGCCTGCCTCTGAACTACCCAGCCTATGCTGCCTACAGTGCCTCTAGACCACTGCTTCCCCAGCACAACAGGAAGAAACTATTACAGGACCACCAGACTCAGAGAGAATTTTAAGTATGAAAACTTCATAACCAGAATGGACAAGCTTTCCTAAAACCTTCCCGGGTCTCTCAGCTCGGAGGCTGCTTGCATCACCCATTTTCCTTCCTGCTAGGCACAAAACTGATGTCTAATGTCACATCTGAACTTTAACAGGCTTGTGCCCAGTACAAAGTGCTCCCACAGCCCTCCAGGGTTTCAATCAGGGGAAAGGCAGAATCTACATTTCACATCACCATTTGTTGTTATGACAACACCCGGCCTGGGGCTTCCATGAGATGTCTATGCAAAGTTCTGAGCTGAACGCATTTGGTCCTTTCTGTATTCAGGAGGTGGGTTTAGGCAAATCACTGCCAACTTCCACATCTACCACACACACTGTTTCTTAGCTGCCTTCATGCAGCAAAAAAGCACAAAGCATTTGGCTCTTGGGGAGGTTTGGCCATATTCATTTCACATTCAGCATTGTGGTGGGATGTACCAAGAATCCTTCAATTCGGCATTCTTTATTATTCTACCAATGAACACGCCGATGGCAGTTCATATTTTTGTTCATCTGTATCATTCGGTGGTTGTTTGGGTTATCGTCATTTGCTGTCATTCTTTTGAGAATTTTCAGTAGCTTTTTTCCTTAATGAAACAATATAGCTCGTAAATAGGGCCATCTTCTCCTTTCTCTTTATCAGACACTGAAATTGTTTCCTTCCCAGATGAAACCACAGCATAGGGAACGACTCCATACACAGCTCATTTTCTTGTGAGCACGGGGGAGAAGTCTGGAGTCCAGGATCTACAGTGGAGTTGCCAACTCTCTTAGCACATGTGTCCCTTCTTTGGGCTTACATAGAGTTGGACATTCTAAACGGAGACACACTCAAAACGTGTCCACAAAGGTCAGGAACAAGGCAAGAATGTCCACTCTCACCATACCTGTTCAACACACTGCTTAAAGTCTTAGCCATCACAAAAAGACAAGAAAAAAGATAAAGGGGTTTGAATGGAGGAGGGAGACGTCAAAGCATCCATGTTTTCATGTGAAGCGATTCTGTACATCAAAACCCCAGACTCCAGCAGAGAAATCCTGCAGTTGGTAAACACAGGCAGCAAAGTTCTAGCACAGAGAATTACACACAAAACCCAGCGGCTTTCTTATTGGCTATAGATTTGGGGTTTTTAAAACTTTTTTATTGTGACTCTTGTATCCATATACTGCTTTGAATTCTCTTTTAGGTTCTGAGATTTTACATATATATCTCTCCTTGGGTTTTAATACAGAGGGTTCTAGTTTTCACAGACACTTAGAGTGTAGTTTCCCTCTCTCCCTCTTAAGCCTGCTTTTTTCTTGTTTACTGTATTGACAATGACAGCAAGCATCGAGCTAAACAGTAGATGTGCTGGCAGGAGCCCAGTTTGATTGTCTCTGGAATGCTACACTACTTACAGCACTTCTCATGAAGCATCTTCCTTATGAGTGCTCTCTCAGCAGCTGTGGAAGGAATTGTGCCCATTTTCCTTTCATCAGTTGGCATGTTGAGTCACGCCATCCTGGCCTTTATAGGGCAAAGTTCATTAGTCACAAGGCATTGATATCAGCATGCTGCTGGATTCACCTTATCGAAGGCCTTTAAGATTTCTCCGTGTCTCAGAAGTGAGGATGGCTTGTAATGATAAGGTCCTGCCAGGAACCTTTGAACATTGCTTCCCATTTTTGTGTTTCTTTTGAAAAAAATGCATAAGAAAAGTAAAGGATTTGCTTATTGGAAGTCATGCTTGGGGAGGGGGGCAGCAAGAGGGCTAAGTGGGTAGAAGTGTCTGCCACCAAGTCTGATGACCTGAGTTCGATCCCCTAGACCCATGTGGTGAAGGGAGAGAACCAATACCCACAGGGTGTCCTCTGACCTACAATAGTGTACTTTGTGTGTGCGCGCGGACGCGAATGTGTGCACTCACTCGCACACATAGAAAGAAAATAAATAAACGTACAAGAGGTGGAGGGCGCCTCTGGCATAATTTGGGATCAAACAATCTTCTGTACATCAAATCTTCTCTCCGTTTCTTCTTTGAAAATTTCTCAGGAACTCAAGTCTCACTAAAACATGGACCCGTTGCCATCCTGGCACCTTTATTATACTTACTGTCCCAATGCACTTGGACAAGACTACAGCATCTGGGTTTGACTGTTCAGGGTACAAACTGACCCCTCTGGGTTCCAACGCTAGGTCTGCCTGTCTCTTATAGATATCTAGAATACACTCGTCACGTGACTATCTCAACAACAGGAGAGCTGCACTCATCAAGTTTCAAATACACACACACACCCAAGGCAGACAGAAATAGCATGGAGGAGGGAAAAAAATAGGCTCTTATTTTTAACCGGTTTCTGATGTTAATGCTTGGGAGATAGCCACATCTGGCAGGAGCGGCAAGAGATGCCATTACGTGTGTTCCAATCGGGGGAGGCGGGGCAGTGCGGCGGAGGCCCAGTCTGGGAGACAGCAGCTAGGCAAAATTTATGGAGGATTAAATGGACCGAATAAGCTATCAGAGGTTCATTGTTTTGAACAAAAACAATTAGCACACAGGTTGCAGTCAAGGGTGTAGCTTAGCCAGTAACCCCTGTACCCCCAGCTCAGTGGAGAGTGGTGGGTAAGTGCTACCTGGGAGCCTGAGAGCAAGGTGCTGAACCCAGCCCCGTTCCTGTCTCTCTGTGACCTCAGGCTACCCCAGCTGTAGAATACAGACACTGTGACACAAAGCTTCCTTGAATAGATTAGACTGGATAAAGGACTCTCTAAGAATGGGTCCAGGCCCTTGCCTCAATGATCTATGGGAACTTTTAAGTACAAGCAGGACCTGTCAACCAGGCTTGTCACCGAAGTAACTTCAGATCCTATCAGGTGGACAATAGGAGCTATCACAATGTCCTTAGAAGAGGAAGAGACAGTGTGTTCTCCTGATCCGATCTCTGTTCCCCCGCCATTTCCCTCCTCTCCCCCTCCCATTTTCTTCCAAGTGAAATCATAGCAAGAGGGTAACGGTGCGGGCGAGTTTTAACACAAGCTTGATGAGCTAGAGCCATCAGAGAGGAGGGAAGTTCAGTTGAGAAAATGCCTCCATAACAGAGGGTTGTAGGTAAGCCCATAGGGCATTTTCTTATTCAGTGACTGATCTAGGAGGACCCAGCCCATTGTGGGCGGGGCCACACTCAGGCTGGTCGTTCTGGGTTCTAAACGGAAGAAGGCTGAGCCTCCGCATGAGCGCCTGCCTCACAGGTCCCTGCCCTTCTTGATTTTCTTCGACAAAGAACAGTGGAGTGGAAGTAGAAGTCAAAATAAACACTCTCCTCACCAAGTTGCTTCGTTCATGGTGTGTCTTCACAGCCATAGTAACCCTGACTCACTAGAACAGCAGCTATGCACGAGGCAGGCTGAGGGTCCCTCTAGGAATCCCAGGTCTGCAGTCTGTTCTCAGACTCCCTGTCTCCAGACAGAATGTCTGTTGTTGAGGTGAGATGGCTCCGTGGGTAAAGGCCTTTGTTGTCAGCCCTCACAACTTGACTCTGATCCCCAGAACCCCATTATCTTCTGACCCCCAACATGCCCACCCCAAAAAATAAAAGTTAGATTTAAAAAACGGAGAAGTGTTTGGTGCAGAAACTTCCCAGTGTGTGGTATTTGTTACAGGAGTTGGGCTGACTAGGATACATGAGGAGGGAAAAAAAATACCTTGACCTTCACAGGGGGAACATTGTGAAAGGATACAGGGAACTGACACTGGGAAGGGTGATGGGAGCTCTTGACAGCTGTCCCTCTGCTTTGATATTAACAGGTAGGCTGCCTGCAGGTGGCAGACAAGCACGCTTGCTTCCCAAGCTCCTCATCCTGGAAGTCACTGACACAGATGTAGACAGGGCTGTCGTCCACAGACTCGTTATTGATAACTTCAGATGCCGATCTGGTTTGGCATCAAAAGGAATTCGAAGAGCTGGGGAGATGCAATCTGTCTGCAACGGTGGCCGTGAAAAGATCTCAGATGGGGGTTCAAGAAGGATGCTGAGATGGACCGTTTGGGGTAGGCAGCTCCTCAGAAGAGTTATTAACACGACAGGCCAACAGTCAGGTAGCCAGTCAGACAGACAGACAGACAGCAGCTTGGTGGAGATTATCTCTAGCACCAGGTAGCATAGCAGGGGTTCTGGGGGAGAGAGATCAGGGCCCACGAGTTAGAAGCAGGGTCTGTTTGCTTAGCTTTCTGAGGTTAGGGAGAGCTTCACAGCACACAATTCTATCAGCTGTATCAGATCCTCTGTTTCCCATGTAGGAAGTATCGCATGCAGGAGGGAAGGAAGTAGGTGAAGAGCTGGGTGGATGGCCACCCATATCTGCTTCCATGAAAATTCACTTCCCTGTGAGCTGGGACTTGCTGTTTCTGTGCCCGTGGCTGACTGCAGGAGGGGGCTGCAGGTGCTGTGGCCAGAGCAGCACCTGGATTCTCACATCACATTCTTACAGGCCTATGCTGAGGCTGAGGCGTTTAAGCCAGGATAATTTCCAATCTTACACCCTTGAGCAGAGCCAGGCTGCCTAGTTTTAATGGAGAGGCATAGCCCCCCTTCCTTTATCACGGACTTTTATGACCAGAGTTTTCTTCCACACTTATAAGAATACGTTGGAGGGGTAAGATGAGGATAATGCTGGCCTGTTTCTCAATTTTAGGTTATTTCTCAGAAACTCAAGTACACAGACACAGAAATCACCCTCAGTAATTTCAAGTTGGCAGAGCCGAGCTAATTATCTGCAATTTCATCTGTCAAAATAGTTTGGAAAACTCTCATGTGGTAATGGGATGAGTCTGCTAGGAGGACCCTGCCAACACCACGGGGATTTTCACACAGTGGGAGTGGTGTTAGACGTCGGCCTTGGGGAAAGAGCATCTCACTGGCTTTTGGGGATGCTCACTGTCTAAGACATAAGGGCATGGCAGAGACTTTGCCCTATCTGAGCCCCAGCTGACTAGAAACCATTAGCTGAATCTCCGGAAGCATTGTGGCATGTTTAGCAAGGAGCGAAATTAGGTGAAGCTGTTAGCAAGTATCCCCTCGCACCCTTTGCAAGGAGGGCTGTGAGGATCCTATGAAATAATGCTGACAGGCCTCCAGATTGTAAAAATAATAGGAGTACCAACCAAACGGCAGCACTTGTTATCAGACAGTGTGGACTTGTATTTTGACAAGCTCTTCTGTTTCTTTCCATAGCTGGGCAGGTGGCTGTTCCTCCCCCATCCTGGATTCCTCTGTTGTTTATTTATTATAATCTTGAAGTAGTCTTGGCCAGATGAATACTGAAAAGCAAATTGTCTTCCAAAGTTGCTGATAAAAGAGGGTTCCCAGGATGTAAGAGCATGTGCCATTTGGGGTGTGTGTGTGTGTGTGTGTGTGTGTGTGTGTGTATGTATGAGTGTGTGTGTTTTCATATGTGTGTGTGTGTGTGTGTTCATGAGTATGTGTGTGAATATGTGAAAGCTGAAAGCCAGAGGTCTTCCTTGATCATTCTCTACCTTCTCCTTTGAGTCAGATGAACCTGGAGTTCATCGTTTTGGCTTTATTAGTCAGTCAGTAAGCTCCAGGAATCCTCCCGCCTCCACATCACCAATGTTAGGGTTACAGACATGAGCCATCACACCTGTCTTTTTTACATGGGGACCTCAACTCAGGTCCTCATGATTGCAGGGCAAGCCCATTACAGACTGAGCCATCTCCCCAGCTCAGGGTACCTGTTGTTCTTAATATCCCTCCAGGCTCTCACATCTTGTAAGCAGGAAGTCAGCAAGCATCCTTGCATCGATGTGATCTCTGAGCCCACTCCTGTCCTATGCTCCTGCATAGGGGGGCCCTCACCATATGAAACCAGCATCTCCTGTACCCTACTCATCTGATGTGTGTGTGGGGGTTAGTGGGGAGGGCACATCAAAAATTTGAAGCACTTGTTTAGTAAAAAAAAGCCATCGGGGGCTGCCTACCTTTGATTGACAGACCCACACAACAAACCACTAACTCTCCTAGTACAATTTGCATTCACTTAAAGGGCTTCCCGAGTGAATTAAGATTTCTTAAATCTTCCCTCCCTCTGGGGAGTGTACAGCTATAATTTCTGTGACTTTTATGAGCAGTGGTTCACCCTGATTCAGACACAGAATGGTAGCTATGGGATCTTGAGAGGCTTTGGAAAAACTTCTCTTCGTCAATGCTAGAACTCAGAGAGTGTGTGTGTGGGGTCACATGTCACTCCTGCACCTGCATGGTTAGCCCTATGTCACCTACAGCAGGCCATATCGTCACATCTTTTTGAAACGGAGCTTTTTCTGTAATTCAGCTGTATTAGGCTAGTAATTCTCTGTGGGCAAACCTTGGACCCCAGAAGCTTTTGGCAATGTCTATAGACATCATCTGAAGAAAAGCTGCAGAGAAGAGGTCATCACGTCTTTCATAATCCTAAAGGAGGCTGTCTAGTCCACATGCAGTGCTGTAACAGATGACTGCAGAGTGGGTGGTTTAAACAGAACAGAAAGGTACTGCTTACAGGTGTCAGGGGTAGAAGGACCAAGGTTGAGGGGCTGGCAAGTTTCTTGTTCTAGTGAGGATCCAGTGTGGAACATAGAACCCCCATATCTCTAGAGTGGAGAGACATCATGTCTTCATGGTATGGCATGGCATAGCAGGCTTGTCAGAGCCTTCATTATAGGGGCCTGACTCCCAGGCACCAAAGAAAAGCCTACACCCCCACTCTTGAAGGCCAGGTGTTTTGGTAGCACCTGAGGTTTGGATGGGATACAGGCAGATGAGTAGAATCGTGGCTGCTGGGGTATGGGCTCCACAGAGTGTTTGAGCAATGGAGAATAGTGCATGGTAATACTGTACATGGGGTGGTTTCTTGTACTCAAGTGGTAGGAAGATAAACGAGGATCTGACTGAATAGCCCAGCCCAGGATAAAGAATAGAGCAAGTGGACAGATCTGACGTCACCGCGGGGTGACCACCATTGATGACTTGGAGGATGGAATTCTGGGAGTTCCTCCTTTCCAACTGATCTTCAGGTTATTGCTGTGATTATTGCTGTGAGGGAGACCAGTATATTCACTGACATAACAGAGGTGGGTAGGAGAGGAGGGACAGGTTGTCAAGATGAAGGGACTGTTAGCTGAGGGAGCAGGCTGGGGACAGTCCCAGGAGTTGAGGAGAGATGTCTCAGAGGTGGGCTTCAGCAGGTACTTATGAGAGTCCAGCAAATACTGAAGATACAATGTGAGCTTGCCAAGGAGTGGGCTCTGTAGGTAGAGAGATGAGTGTGTGTTGGAGGGTTGCCAGTGTTTGGAGTTAGATGCTGGAGGATGTCTCAACAGTCACTGAGAGGCTGGGGAGACGGCCATCTTGTTAACACACTCGTCATGCAAGCATGAGGACCTGAGTTCAAGTCCTCAAGACCCATGTAAGATCTTAGTGCTAGAAAGGCAGATATAGGTAGAAGCTGGGGCCTGGGCCAGTTTAGCTAAGTGGTGAGCTTTCAGGTCCTAGTGAGAGACTGTGTCCCAAATAATGTCAGCTCCTGAGAAATGACACCTGATGTCATCCTCTGATCTTCTTATACACACACACACACAGACACACACACACATACACACACACACATACACAGAGAGAGAGGGGGAGGGGAGGGGGGGGAGGGGGAGGGGGGGAGGGGGAGGGGGAGGGGGGAGGGGGAAGGGGGAGGGGGGGAGGGGGAAGGGGGAGGGGGAGGGAGAGGGAGAGGGAGAGGGAGAGGGAGAGGGAGAGGGAGAGGGAGAGGGAGAGGGAGAGGGAGAGGGAGAGGGAGAGGGAGAGGGAGAGGGAGAGGGAGAGGGAGAGAGAGAAACTAGATAGCAGAATAGATTAAAGACCAGGGCTTCTACCAGCTCTCCTGCACTCCAAGATACTAGTTTTCTACCCCCATATGTGCACACACATCAGACCTCCAGTGGGACTCTATCCGTCTACATAGGACTGCCTAGGGTACTCATCTCAGAGTCAAGTCCAGCATCCTCACAGTGACCTATCCCATCACTACATGTGATGCTTTGATGTGTCCTCTTCAAAATCCATGTTGATACCCAGGGTTCATTGTGGTGGAAGAAGAAGGTGGGACTGAGAAAGGCAGAAAGTCCAGAGGGCTTCCACTCTCGAGAGTGGATTAATACTGCTCTAAAGGGGCACTTTTACCCCCCACCCCATGGGCCACTTTGCCCTTCTGCCTCCCTGGGATGATGTGTTAAGAAGATCCTCCCTGATGGCAGTGCCTGGGTCCTTGACCTCCAAGCCTCCACAACTATGAGCCAATACATTTGTATACATTCTAAGTTACCCAGAATCCACGAGTCTGTGAGAATCAGGCTTGTGCAGGAAGATATCACTTGTTTGAATTGGCCTCTGACTCCATGGCTTGGCGTGGATTGTACTCAGCAGCGACATGTGTGTCCTGCCCTCCAGGTTTACAGCCCCTGTTCCCTCTGCAGGGAATGCTCTCCTGCAGCACCTGACGTGGATCATCCCCCCATCTCCTGTATAGCTTTACTCCTGGGGGAGACAGTCAGCCCCCCACACCCACCCCCTTAGAGCATCTCGGCTCCCACAAGCTTTTAGAATCCTCCTTCCTAAAGAGATAGGTCACATTACTTATTCATCTCATCTTCGGCCTCGTTTCTTTTTCTATACAGGAACTTGTGTAGCCCAGGCTGGCCGCAAACTTACTATGTAGCTGATGGTGGGTCAGAACTCCTGCCCGTACTTCATGTGTCACCACCCCTGGTTTCTGTGATGCTGGGGACTGAACCCAAGGTGTCTTTCATGCTAGGTAAGCACCTGCCCACTGAGCCACATCCCTAGCCTTCTGTTTTGTCTTTCCCACTGGACTATAAGCCTCCCATGGAGAGGGGTTCTTGTTTATTTCATTCCATGCTTCATCTCCATGACCAGATCAATGCCCAGCTCATAGAAGCTACTTGATCTGTGTCTCAGTTAGGGGTTCTATTGCCATGAGGAGACATCATGACCATGGCAGCTGTAATAAGAAAAACAGTTAACTGGAACTGGCTTATAGTTCAGAGGTTTAGTCCATTAATGTCAGGCAGGGAAACATGGTGGCAAACAGGCAGACATAGCACTGGAGGAGTAGATGAGAGTTCTACACCCAGATGGGCAGGCAGCAGGAAGAAAGTGAGACATTGGGCCTGGCTTGAGCATCTGAGATCCCAAAGCCTACTCCTATGACATGTTTCTTCCAACGGGTCACACCTACTCCAACAAGGCCACACCCACTCCAACAAGGCCACACCCACTCCAACGAGGCCACACCCACTCCAACATGGCCACACCTACTCCAACATGGCCACACCTACTCCAACATGGCCACACCTACTCCAACATGGCCACATCTACTCCAACATGGCCACACCTACTCCAACAAGGCCACACCTACTCCAACAAGGCCACACCTACTCCAACAAGGCTACATCTACTCCAACAAGCCTATACCTCTTAATAGTGCTACTCCCGATGGGTCTGTGGAAGCCATTTTCATTCAAATCACCACAATCTGTGAGTGGCATAAATCAGAACTTACTACCATTTATTTATATATAGCAGATACTATTCTGGCAACTGGGAAAAAGAAGTTTAAATTTATTTGCAGTATTTTAGAATACATCTATTTTTTTAAATGTGCCTTAGGTCTGTTTCTTTTTTTCTTTTTCTTTTTCAAGGAAAAAAATCATTTGATTATAGGTTCGTTCAAATTAATGTTGATAGTGAGAATTAAGTAATTGAAGTTTATTTGCATTAGCGATAATTCTGTACATGAAACACATGGTCCTTGATGAGAGGAAATTGCATAACTGTCTTCCTCATTGGTTTGTTAAGTTATTATTTTTATTATTATTATATATGATTGTTACTAGTTATTATTCAGTGCTACCATCAGAACCCTCAAACAGGGTGCATTGGCTAATTTTTCTGTTGCTGTGAGAAAATGTCCCAATGAGCAATTCAGGGGAGAAAGGTTTTACTTGGAGTCACAGTTCTAGGGTACAGTCCACCATAGTAGGGGAAGCATGTTGGCAGGAATGTGAGACTGCTAGTCACATGACATCCACAGCCCAGAAGCAGAGGAAGGCGAATGCTTTTCTCCTTTAAAGTGATCCAGGACTCCAGTCCATGAAGCAGGTGCTACTGTCCCACCTCAGTTAGCGTAATCCAGATAATTGCTCAGAGGCATTCTCTCCTGGGTGAGCCATCACAGTGTCCCCTGTCCATTGCTGAGGCACCAGAGGCAAGAGACTCGTTGAATATTCATTAAATGGATGGATGCATGAGGCAGTAACAGGGGACACTTGATAGCATCTGAAGACATTCTGAGTCTTCCCATTCGGGAAAGGGGAAGCTACGGGCACCAGGATGGTAAAGCCACTGAAGAACCTGACATATGTGACATGCCCTCTCATCACAGAGATCAATCCAGCACCCCAGGTGAGTGCCAGTGTGGAAGGGGTCTGCAAGGGCTGGTCTCCACCATGGGGAAGTTACTGCTTAACTTCCAGAGAGTCATTGTTGCCATGGAGCTCACCTCTCTTGAGCTAGAGGGGAATGGGTCGATTGTTCTCATTGTTCATGGGCTTTCGAGTTGGCCCCTTCTGCCTGCTCCCCAATAATTGCTTCAAGACAACCCCCCAACACCTGTTAGTTCCTGAACAGACAGTGCTCGAGGGATAGCCAAGTGACACCGATGGCAGGTTCTAAGGACGCATATAGTAAGTCACTTCCTGCCTGTGCTACTTCTTCAGACCACACAGGTTTCTGCAGTCTCGGAATGCACTCTGTTTAAACTCCTCCACAAAACACTCTGGCTCCTTTCGCCGGGAAGGAACTGGAGAGCGGGAGGAACTCGAGAGAGTGGGAGACTTTACTTCTCTTCAGTGGTTATGCAAGAAGCTACTCCTTTCTAGCACAACAGATGACAGGAACGTCTGGTTCCCAGGAAGGTCTCTGACACTCGGTGAGTGCTGTTTGGGGCTGTGCCACAGCAACCGAATCCTGCAGCCTGGGAGAATCTGCTCGGAGAATCTTGCTCTGCTTTGTGATGGTGGCTTCACACCCAGGCTTAACTGTCCCAGCCTCCACGTTTTTATGCATCTAGCACTTTGCTGGTGTCTCGTCTGTGCTATAGCATTGAACCAGGGCATGTAGTTCTGAATGGTCATAGGATTTACCTAAGATTCCACAGCTAGATGCCCAACGGACATCACTTTAGCTTTTGGGTCTGAGCAGAGAATACAGTTTTTTTTTGTTTTTTTGTTTTTGTTTTTGTTTTTGTTTTTTTTTCCTGGCTATAGTGGCTATAGACAGGGCTATCAACATTCAGGTGCTAACTGCACAAATTGTCTTTTATTGTGTTTTGTGGAAATAGGGTCTACTATATTCCAGGTTGGCCTCAAATTTCCAATGTAGCCAACAATGACATTGAACTGCTAAACCTCCTGCCTCTACCTCCCTAGGGCTGGGATTATAAGTGAGTGCCACTACGTCCAGTTTATAAGGTGCTGGGGACTGAATCCAGGACTTTGCACATGCTAGATCAGAATTGTACTCACTGAGACACATCCCCAACCCAAGCTACATACTTTTAAAATATGTATTGTGTGTGTGCGCGCACGCACACATGCACACATGTGTACATACATGTAGAGGCCAGAGGACAGCTGATTGTTCTTCAGAGGCTATCCCCCTCATTTTAAAGATAAGGTCTCTCAACGAATCTGGAGCTCATCCATTAATCTATGTTTGCTGGACACCAAGTCCCAGTGTTCCACCTCCTCAGTGCTGGGATTATAATATGTGCCACCAAGCCTGGCTCTTTTTGACTTTGGTTTTGAGGATCAGCCACCTCCCTAGCCCTAATTGCACACTTTTAATGATGGTGAAGACAGGGAAACTCCCTCAGGACACAGAACCCCTGTGTCCTCACTCATAGGATTCAGGTCTCTGCCCTCTCTCTGCTCCTCTCCTGTTTACATTACACTTCTTTGAATGAGTGTGTGCCCCAGGGCAGCACCTGACCAGGGTGCCACGAAGCATTTCCAAGGGACTCTTGCTCTTGCATACAATTCAAGGGCAGTGTGTAGGACTAACATGGCCACAGTCACCTCTCCATGTTGCTCCCTGTGTCGTGGTGGAGAGCAGCCCACGACCAGTTCTAAGTTATTCCCCGTTGTACAGAGCAGAAGCTCCTAGCCCAGTCCTAGCAATGAATGAATCCACTCTGTAAAGTAACAGTGTCCTCCATTTCAAAGCAGAATGGATCTACATCTTGTTTGTGCAAATAAACCATGGCCATCTGTCTAGCACAGACCAGGAGGCAGAGATTAACTTTAAAAAAAAAAAAAAAAAAAAAAAAAAAAGAAGAAAGAATGAAACAACAACAACAAAACCCAAGCCTGCTTATGCAAATAAAACACTACTATCTCTGACTTATCAGATTAAATTGGGAACACACAGACAACAGGTAGATGTTTCAGAGCTACCATAAAAAACAGGACCACAGACTTGCTTAACACACAGGAACAGCAAATGATGTGTAGGTGTGTCCACCTACTACACACACACACACACACACACACACACAACAGGACTATTAAAGGAGACACTCTCTATAACAGGTGTGGCAGGGACAACTCATGAAGCACACACTGAGCTCTTTGCCTGGCTTTTCCTCATGATCCTTGTCCAGGAAGTCATCCACAGCGAAGGACTCTCAGCCCAGTCCTTGGGCTGCAGCTCAAGTGCAGACTCAGGTCCCTGTGATATACACTCCATTCAAACTGAGCCTTAAAACTGCTGGCCACCTGGACCTGTATTTGATGACTCTGGGCCTGAAGTTTGTGAGACTTCTCATCTGTTTCCTGACAGACTCTTCCTTGCCTCTGCATGAATTCTCAACCTCCATCTTGGGAAAAGTACCTCAGAACTCAGCAGACTAATTAATGTTTTTATGCCCATTCTACAACATACATACACACGTACACACACTCACACATATACCACAAACATACACACTCACACACACATACCACATACCACACAAACACATACTTACACACACAGATGTACATATAGAGACTACACACACATACACACACACCCAGAAAGAGAGAGAGAGAGAGAGAGAGAGAGAGAGAGAGAGAGAGAGAGAGAAGAGAAGAGAGAGCATCCAGGAAGCAGGACAGAGCTTAGCTCATTCTGGGCAGCAGGCAACCAGCATCTTCAAGTCCATTGGCTGGACATGGTATTGGCTAGACAGGGAGAGGAGGTGGGGCTCAAATCTCAGGCTACTACTGTTAGGCAAACGGGGCTTAGATTTCTTAGCCAAGCCATTTGCCTTGACTGTCACCATCTCCCATGGTGAGGACTCAGGTCTTATTTATACCCATTGTACTAAATGACAAGTCCCCATTTCCACCAATGACAACTCAATCCCAGCTTTGAGCTCATTACTAACTCCACTGGTGTGGCTCACAGTTTGGAGGAATAGGATGAAGGAGCTTTCAGGAGGTACTTTGAGAAGGAGAGCTTTTCTCTACAATATCAGATCTTGTTTTATGATGTGAGTGCCTGCTCAGGTCTACAGGCTGCCCAAGAGGGTAGCTCATACCACCTGGTAAGTATGTACCATTAGCACTCCTTGATACATGAGTTTGAAACCAAATCACACACCTAACACATGAGGACACAGGATGAATCTGTGCTGAAAAGAGGCTTGTGGAAAGAGAGTGATCAATGTAATGATCTGGTAGGCCAGGGGTTATCATGTCCATCAAATCTGGACTGCACATTTTTAAAGAACAAAAAGTCCAGTTTGCTTGACTGCAGGTAATCTCTAATTTCAAGAGCCTCCCTTGGGCATGGCTGGAAATGGACTGTCAGCCTGCCTCAGGCAACAATCTCTGTTGCAAGTCTGTTGTAGCAGCCCCCAGAATTTCCCAAAGCAGGTGAACTTTAGTGTTTGTTGATTGAGAAAATAAAAAAGGAGGAGGAGGAGAAGTAGGAGAAAAAGAAGAAGGAGGAGGAAGAGGAGGAGGAAAAGGAAGAGGAGCAGGAGAAGATGAAGAAGAAGGAGGAGGAAGAAGAGGAGGAAGAGAAGGAAGGAGAAGGAGGAGGAGGAGAAGGAATGAGAAGGAGAAGGAAAAGGAGAAAGAAGGAGAAGGAGAAGAAGAAGGAGAAGAAGAAGAAGGAGGAGAAGGAGAAGAAGAAGAAGAAAGTTGCTATGAATTCAGCATCATTTTCAATTTGTCTCTTATTGGTCATGATAGCATCACAGGCACTTGAGAAAGGTCCAGGTTGATGGTGTGACTCAGTGGCACACCATGTGTTTTGCATACACCAGGCCCTGGATTCAAACTAAAGGAACACTTACACCAGGTCTGTCACCAGGACTTCAGAATCATATGGCTTTTGCTTGGGTAACGAGATGGTTCTTGTTAATTCTGCACATCAACTTTACAAGGCCTGGGATGCCCAGACATCTATCTGGTTAGACTTTATTTCTAAGCATGTCTATGTAGACATTTCTGGATGGGAATAACATCTGAATCAGTGCAATCTGCAAAGCAGCTATGCCGACCAATGGGGATGGGCCTCATGCAATGGATTGAGGGCTCCCATTGGATGAAAGGGAAGAAGGAAGGCTGGGGAGATGTCTCAGTGGGTAGAGTGCTTGACACACAAGCCTGAGAACCTGAGTGTGCATCCCTAATATTCACATACAGCTGGGCACTGTGGCCTACACCTATCATCCTATCACTAGTAGAATGATACACACACACACACACACACACACACACACACACACACACACACACACACGACTTATTTATTGTATGTATGTAAGTACACTGTAGCTGTCTTGAGACACAGCAGAAGAGGGCATCGGATCCCATTACAGATGTTTGTGAGCCACCATGTGGTTGCTGGAAATTGAACTCAGGACCTCTGGAAAAGCAGTCAGTGCTCTTAACCACTGAGCCATCTCTCCAGCTCAGAGACGTGTTTTACTCTTTATCATGCATATGCTTGTCTGTTTCAGCTGCCTTTCTCCAGGAGCGCTCATCTTCCTAAGGAATCAGTCCTCGTTCTTCTTGCTCAGCCCTCAGTGCCTGGCCAAAGACATGTGCTCACTGCTACATAAGTGAATAGCCACAGGCAGGTCTCCCTGCTGAATGCGGCACAATAGACAATAAACCCAGGGTGAGATCCCATTCAGTGAGGTCACCGTGCTTTGGGAGAATGGCACAGGACTGTTTAAGAAAAGTAAGTGTTAACTGTGTGAATGGCATGTAGCCTCAGAGCCTCAGGGCTAGTTTACCTCCTCTTCCACACATGCATACCTGTGTGGACATTTGTCACAACCGGGGACAGGTATCACCGGCATCCAATGAGTTGAGCCATGATACTGCTAAATGGCCCATAATGCTCAGGAAAGCCCTCATATCTCAGAATACCTTGCCCTAGTGAGGGTGAAAAGCCTGTCCTGAAAGTCACCATGCTTACTTTATCTGGATGAACAGTTTCCAAAGATGCCAAGACAATACAATCCATCCATTCACAGTATTGTGATTCAAGGAAGATTTAGATACATTTTGTGTGTGTGTGTGTGCTTATATGTATACACACTATGTGTGTACATGCATGTGTGTGAAATGTGTGTATACCACATGTGTGTATGTGCATTTGTGTACACCACATGCTCGTGCACGTTGTGTGTGTATTGTGTGCTCATATGCTGTGTGTGGATGTGTACACCGTGTGTATGTGTGTGTACAAGTGCTCGTAGTATGTGTGTGAATGCGTGTACACTGTGTGTACACTGTGTGTATGTGTGAATTAAGTGTGCACAAGTGTGTATGCTGTGTGTGTGTGTGTGTGTGTGGTATACTATGTGTGCATGCACCTGTGTGTGTACACTGTGTGTGCATTCGTGCACACGTGCATGTGTGGAGACCAGAGGACAGCCTTGGCTGGCATTCTTGCATTCCTGCCTGCTGCTCATTTTGTGTTTTGCTTTTGTTTTGAGGCATCATATCTCACTTTTGCCTTGAGTTTACCAATTCAGTTCAGCTAGGCTGGCTGGCTAGGGCACCTCGGGGATCCACCTGATTTCACTTCTGCAGCACCAGGGTTATAAGCCTGAGCATCTACTACTATTACTACTACCTCACACTCACACTCACACACACACACACACACACAGATACACACACAGAGACACAGACACACGTAGGTAGGTTGGGGGTCAGACTTGGATCTTTGTGCTTGTAAGGCAAGTACTTTGCTGACTACGCCATCTGCTCAGCCTCTACTTAAAAGTAAGTCTTTGGTTGGCTTCTGGTTGCTGACGCTGCCATCATTATTCAGCAGTACTAGAACTTCTAAGAAATTCTAGGAACAGCCTCGGTGGTGCTGATAAAACACACAACAGATACTTCACAGTCTCAGAGACAAAGTTGTCATTTGCTTTCCCCAAAGTAAGAATGTGGAGAGAGCCACTGTATTGCATTTTCAGATCTCCCAAATCTACCAAAATGAGAAAAAAATGATGCTAATAAAGTCGATAAATGAGATGGTGGTTATTCTCATCGCTAAGTGATTTTTTTTTTTTGATTCAGGGAGAGCAGATCTCTGCCAGTTTCCTTTAAACAGTTGGCTCCTCTCATGCATTTAAAATCTAACTTCATTTACAAAAGCATTCATTTCTGTGTATTTCAGGCCCACTGCCTTCGAGAAACACCCATTGCATCTTTCATGAGGCACATGCCTTCCTCCCAGAGAAATCCACCTGCTTTTTGGGTTTGTGTGTGTGTGTGTGTGTGTGTGTGTGTGCGCGCGCGCGCGCGCGCGCGTGCACGCGCGCATGCTCACACATGTTTCTCTTTTTAAAAATATGATCTTATTTGGAGGGCAAGAACCCTGTCTCCTGGATGTCTGAGTCTTCCCAGCACATAATATATTTTTAGGACGTCAGTTCTTATGGACTGATGCTGATAAGACAGACAGAGGCAGAGAGGGGTTCTTCATCTCCTCCTGGGCTTCATACACTGTAAAGTAGCACCACAAACTACTTCCATTGGGGATGTGGATTTCTCAGGCACTGAGATGATTTGAGGGTAGTGACAAAATTTGCTAACTTTCCAATTTATTATCTGTTAATATCTTGCCAAATATTTGTCCAGCATAAGCCCTCACCCAAATTTAATTTCAAATTTATCTCAGCTGTAGTGGGGTGAGCTGATTTACGGCTAAGAGCAGGCTTTCTGTCATGCCAGGCATTTAAGGACGATGAGATTAAGATGTAGTTGGTGTCTTAGGATCTGGTGAAACTGTGAAGGTGTTCATCTTCATGGGCAGTTCGAAATTTAGAACACAACTTGACCTTGGGACAAAGTCAACCCATGTTTTTCTTCTTGTTGTTCTTTTACATTGATTTCTTTTATGCATCAGAATGTTTATTTTTTATGTTGTATTTATGAGGGTGTTTGCTTGCATGTATATATGTGTACCACATGCTTGCCCTGGGGCACTGGAGACCAATGAAGGGTTTTAGGTACCTGGAGCTGGAGTTACAGGTGGTTGCAAGCTTCCGTGTGAATATTGGGAACAGAACCAAGTCCTCAGTAAGCACACTTAACCCTGGAGCCATCTCTCCAGTCTCTGTGTTTTATTGATTTATTACTAATTTTTTATTGTGTGTGATACATACACGTGTGTGTGACTCGGGAGGTTGACATTAGGTGGCTTCTTCTGTGGCTCCCCACCTTTGAGATGGGGGCTTGATACATTTCAGCTAGACTAGCTGTTCCATGAGCCCCAGAGCTCCTCTGACTCTTCCTTCATTCCAGTATTGGGGGACATGTCACCAAGACTAGCTTTTATGTGAATTCTGGAGATCTAATCCAGAATCTCATACTTGTATATTAACCACTTTATTCTCTGAGCTGTGTTTCACATCCCTGTCAGCTTCTGTCCTAGTTAGGGTTAGTTCTGCTGTGATGAAACACCAGGACCAAAAGCAAGTTGGAGGTGGGGTTACTTAGCTTATATTTCTAAATCACTGTTCATCATTGAAGGAACTCAAACAGAGTAGGAACCTGGAGGCAGGAGCAGATGCAGAGGCTATGGAAGAGTGCTGCTTAGTGGCTTGCTCCTGGCTTGCTCCCCATGTCTTGCTCTGCCTGCTTTCTTATAGAACCAGCCCAGGAATGGCACCACCCACAATGGGCTGGGCCCTTCCGTATCAATCACTAATTAAGAAAGTGCCTTTCAACAAGCTGTTACGAAGGCATTTGTTTTTCTCTCTTGAGTTTCCCTCCTTTGATAACTCTTGTTTGTCAAGTTGACATGACACTAGCCAGCACACCGTCTGTCTAAATCCTCCCTCCCCTTTATCATTCTCCATGTGGAGTGGCCACTCACAGTTCTGGAAAGAGTATTAGAAGGACCCTTCTAAGAGAGCTGAGTGGATTCCTCTCTGCTGGCTTCTCCTGTTGGGAGTCTGCCTTTTAAACAGCGAGCCATGCATTCCCTTTAAGATAAATACTGTCACACGGGCACTCGGGTAGTGCTGAAGTTAATGACTCGGGCGCTGAAGAGGAAATTAAAGAAGCAACATTCACTTTTCCATAGATCTGCCACCTGGACCACAGTGGCAGAGCAGCCAGCTCCAGCCAGTGCTCACACGGACCCTTTGCACGGAGGAAACGGCCACCCTGAGGATGTTACACCTTGGGTTTAGATATGTGTCTCTGACTTTTTCGGGGGCTGTGCTGCAGGGAAACATCTGGGGGTGAAATACATTCCACCTCCGGAAAGTGGTGGGAAGCAAACATAAGTCAGACCATGTATTTCATATCCCAGAAGCCCCTACTCCATAGGAACTACTGAAATATGAACTCAAAGGGGATGATGGAACCAAAGGGTGGGATGGGGACCAGAAATACATTGTACTTCACCGGCTCTAGTCACGTGATCCGAGAGAAAGCCAAACCCAAAGCTAAAGTGGCTATTTCTCCAATGAACCTTTCCTTAAAAAATGTGTGTGTGTGTGTGTGTGTGTGTACCCATGTAAGTGAAAATACATGCAGAAGTCAGAGGTGTGGGATCCCTGGTCACCAGAGTTACGGATGGTTGTGAGCCACTTGATGCGGTTGCTGGGAATTGAACTCAGGACCTCTGGAAGAGCATCAAGTGCTCCTTACCACTGAGCCATTTCTCCAGCCCCCTTAGTGCCCCTTTAAAAGGATCTCTCTGGGAGCTCATGAAACTTTTTGGTATACTAAAAATATCTCATTTACAGGGCTGGAGAGAGAGGTCAGTAGGCAGAGTGCTTGTGAGCAAACATGAGGGTTTGAGTTTGAGTCTGCAAATCTGTGTGATAATGCCAGACTCAGCACCACATGCCTATAATCCCAGCACTGGGAAAGTGAAGACAGGTGGATCCCCAGGGCTTGCTGGTCAGCCAGCCTAGCCTCATGGAAAAGCTCTGGGCAATTTGAGAAAATCCATCTCAAATGAAGAGTAGTCTACTCCTGAGAAACCACACCCAAGGTTGTCCTCTGGCTTCCTCGTGCAAAGGCATGTGACATGCTAGGCATTGGTGCTTGCTACACCTCCCATTACTGATAGGATGGTGGTTGAAAAATTGACAAGAGCTATAAGACCAGCTTGGGGAATGAATGTGAGAGGGTTTCCAGATGAGGTTAGCTGGGGCGAGTGCTTACTACTGGTGGCACCATCCCCTAGGCTGGGGTCCTGAACTGAATGGAGAGGAGAAAGCAAGCTGAGCAGCAGCATCCATCTGTCTCCGCTTCCTGACTGCAGATGCGATGTGAACCACTGCACCACACTCCTGCTGCCATGCCTTCCCCACCATGATGGACTGTGCTCTCCAATATGTGAGTCTAAAGAAACCCTCCTCCCTTAAATTGCTTCCATTGAGCATCAGACAAGGAACAGAAGTAACTAAGACAGAACAAGAGTTGTCTGTGGGTGTGGGGGGTTCTGAATCTGTAATTGAGAAGCATGAGGAAGAAACAACCAGACCTTGCCTTAAGCCTGGGTGCTCACCACACCACTGTCTCTTGCCTTCTTCATACTTTTCCATGGCTTGGTTCACCCTGGAAGATGGAGCAGGGTTGAAGATCAGAATGACTCAGACTGAAGGAACCGAGAGGAGGAAACACTTACAGATCAGGTCATATAAGGAGGGAACATCAGCATGGTATTACCCACCCTCAACACACACCAGTGTCATGCTACACACACCAGTGTCATGCTACACACACCAGTGTCATGCTACACACACCAGTGTCATGCTACACAATTGGACACCAGAGGCTTTGCACCAAGTCGCCGCAGGGTCCAGCTTCTATTGCTTTGCATGGATGCCAGGACAAAGTGGTATTTCTGCTGAGCCAGCCTGGGTTTCTTTTCTTTGTTTCTTTAAAAAAAATGTAGCGGCGCGCACGCACGCGCGCGCGCGTGTGTGCGTGTGCGTGTGCGTGTGCGTGTGCGTGTGTGTGTGTGTGTTGCGAGAATGTCCATGTCCATGTGGAAGCAGTTGCCCAGCTCCTCAATTGTTCTCCATTTCCTTTTTTAAAGATTTATTTGTTTTATTTTGTGACTCTTTTGCATATATATACTGTGTGTGTGTGTGTGTGTGTGTGTGTGTGTCTACCATGTGCAGGTAAGATCAACAAAGGCCAGAAGAAGGCATCACATCCCCTGAAACTGAAGTTGTGAGCCATCATGTAGGTGCTCCTAACCACTGAGCCATCTGTCCTTTCCCTCCACTCTATCCATCCACCCATGTATCTGTCTGTCTGTCTGTCTGTCTGTCTATCCATCCATCTATTGACAGGATCTTTCACTAAACCTAGAACTCACTGATTCAGCTAGGCTGACTGGTCAGTGAGCCCCTGGGATCTCTGCCTCTCCAGTGCTAGGACAACAGTCATGTACCACTATACCTGGCTTTCCTATGAGTTCTGGGGATCTGGACTTACTTCCCCACTAAGCCACCTCCTTGGCTCCAGCCCAGGTCTTCTCACTGTGAAACCCAGAGAGAAATGACATAGGACCAGCAGGCTGAATGCTTCCAGTCCAGCAAGCGTGTGTGTGCCTTGGCAGTTATCCATGTTTCCTGCATTCAGAGGAAGGAGCGAGCATCTAATGTCCAGCAGTCCCTGCGCAGCCCCAGCAAGATTTGAATTGCCAACGCCGCATGGGCAGACGGACAGACGCCTCAAGGGAACTGTTTATTTTCTGTCTGTATATTCTGGGGGCAGTGCAAAAATCATATACAAAATAAACCGCACTTAATTGCCAAACCACTTCCAGATTTCACGAATATGTTCTTACCCAACTTTCCACTGTAAAGGATTATGTTTAGATCTTTCGTTTTTTTTTTTTTTTTAAACGGGAACAGCTGTGCTGGACTGGCAGGCGGCTCGAGCGAACAGATGTGTGTTTCTGGAGGAATCGATTCGCCTTTTTATTATTATGTCATTGCATTTGGTTTATTGCTGAGCAATTTACATTTTAAGCCACGACTCACTTATGAACTAACACTAATAACCATGGCCTCCAGGTAGGGCTATTTATCTCAGCAGAAAGATCTGCTAGATGCGGCAAAAATCTGAGTCGTTATTATTAGCGATACAGCATAGGAGGAATATCCTCCTTCTAAGGCCTAACCACTGCCCGAGCCAATTCTGAAGCTCGTTGGAGAAAATCTTTGTTTCAATTACACAAGAAAGTCTATTGTGTATGTGTGTGTGCATGTGTGTGTGTGTCCTTGCGTGCACGCACATGCACAGCAAGTTCACATGTGTGACAAGAACTTGCCTGTGTGAGGAGGTAAGAGGCCAACCCTAGGAATCGTTCAGATGATATCTCTCTTCTTGCCTCTTGGGTTTTTTTTTGTTTGTTTGTTTTTGTTTGTTGTTGTTGTTTGCTTGTTTTTTGTTTTTGTCTTTGTTTTTTGTTTGTTTGTTTGTTTGTTTAGTTGGTTTTGCCTTTTTTGTTCGAGACAGGTTCTCACTATGTAGACCAGGCTGGCCTTGAACTCAGAGAACTGCTTACTTTACTTTACGGAGACAGCTTCTCATACTGGCCTGGAGCTCACCAACTCAGTTAAACTGGCTGGTCAGGGAGCCTCAAGGGTCCTCATGCCTCTGCCTTCCCAGCCCTGGGATTGCAAGGATGCGCCATCACGCCAAGCTTTTTCTTGGGTGCTGGAATCAAATTTGGGTCCACATGAGTGCCCAGCAAGTATTTTCCCAGCAGAGCTATCTCGCTAGCCCCTCAGAAGTATATTTTTAAATCCAGTGTTTCTCAATCTAGTCTACATTAGAGCCTGTCTCAGACCCACAACAGTTAGAAGATATGCCTGCCAGAAGTTCACTTTGGCAACAAACAAGCCCGATATGAATCTAGACCTGCTGTTTTCTAGCTGCGGGGAAATGACCCAAGGGTCTTTTCTCTGAGTTGCCTCATCCACAAAATGGAGAAATGATTTTTACCTTATTCAAAATTAGAGTAAAAAAAAAAAAACCATTTGGCTGCATAGAAATAAGAAAATGGTGGTTACCAAACACGTGGATGAGGTAGGAAACAGAGCTGGGAACCTTTTCTTTCTTCTGGACTGATACTGTGTTAACATCCTGAGTTTTAAAAGCAGAAGCAATGAGACAGGCTGGTCCTGTTCCACAGCTTGTGGCCAAGAGAAAGCTCTGTTCCTCTGGAGGAAGAGACAGAATATGTCAGGTGCCTGATTTGGTGTGATGAACTACTAAAACTTCTTACTTAATTTACTTTAAAACTTACTCATGAGACAGTCTCAATTTACACAAGAAAAACATAATTTGCCCTGCTCTGTGGCCAGGAAAAGGACACCAACAGAAAGAACCTTGAAGAAAACAGACTGTTTTCAAAAGCGGCTCTTAGAAGGGGGCCACAGTTTTTTTGGCTTCTATGATAAGAGAGTTGATAGTGGTTTTCCTAGTTTAATAAATAAAAGAGCACTTTTTTTTTCCTTTAGTTACAGCTAAAAAGTTACAGGCTGTCCTGAGTCAAAATATATATATATATATAAGCTTCTATTTTGATAGACTTTCTAGCCATTGCTGTCTGAGATAATTTCATTATTTATATGAGACTTTCATCAAGATTTGGTTCAAAGGTGAGAGTTCAGACAAGAAGAAGTGGTGAGGACTTGTGCTCTTATGTTAGATATAAAATGTTTACTTTCCTGTTCTTGTTGTATATCACTTCTAAAACAATATTCTAATTAGAAATAACTCTTTAAAAGATTTTTATAGAACTATGACTAAAGTTTCTATTTTGTCAAAAGTTAAATTTAAATAACTATCAAATCATTAATACTATGTGAGCCTTCAACATCTTAATAGTCTTTACTGTGAAATGCTGTAGATAAAGTTATTCGTTCTGATTTGGTTTCTTAGAGCTTCAGAGGTGAGCTCACATTACACCTGTAGACAAGGTACTGTTTACAGACTAAACTAGGTTGTGGTCTCTAGTGTGAGGGGAACAACAGTCATGCAGCCTCACAAATACATCAGTCTACACAGAGTTCTAAAAGACTACTGCTTTTACAGGTGATCAAAGCAATAAATAAGATAAGAGCCTTTCTTCCACAAGACCCTTATAGGTTCTGGTCTTCAGGAGTGAAGAACAAGATAAGACACTGAAAAAAAAATGCTCCTTCAGGATGGGGACCCCATCAATTGATCAGGCTGTGGTCAACAGCGGGTTACAGAAGGTAAGGGACACCCAAAGGCCCACGCCAGATTCCATTGACAGATCTTGAGAGAGATACATGAGATCCCACTAATTTTAATCAAGACACATGAGGTTAAGCAAGGGTCAGATAAGTTACCCACAGCCTTTCTAGACTAGCTCATAGAGACATTCTGTCAGTGTAGACAAGGCTTCAGAGGCTAGAGAGACTACAAGATAAGTCATTGAAAGATTTAAGAAGTATCAGGGAGAAAGGAAAAGAAAGATAAGATAGATGAGATCATAGACAGGATTAAAATTATTGATGATAATAGCAACTGTGAGAAAATTTAGTCTAAAAGAAAGGAGTAGAGAAGGTTTAGTGTAAGTCTAGAAGAAAAGAGTAGAGAAGAAGAATAGAGATAAGTTGCTGTGAAAGTCTAGAGAAAAAGAATGGAGAAGATAGAAAGTCTAGAGAGAGGTGAAGAAAAACAAAGGTGACAGAGAAAGAATTTACAGAAAGCAGAAAAGAGGGACTTCAATCAAAGAGAGATAAGAAACTCCTTGAAAAAAGACCAGTGTGCACATTACAAGTAAAGGAGCCAGCTTCGGTATCCAAGAGGGCCCTAACAAATAGAAGCCAGGGCCAAGAAATCCCAGGCCTTGAAAAACACCCCAAATGTCGAAGATATTAACTCTGTGTAAAGACAGAGATTAAGATAGACAGGGTCCTCCTCCAGGCCAATGGGCCAAAATATATTCATGGACTACCCGAAAAATGATGGACTGAGAGATGGGCTGGGTATCCCATTCATTTATGGTCATCCTAGACTGTTCCTACCTTCTGTCGGGTTGAGACTTACTCCCCAAGATGGTGGCCCAGACGGGCTACAACTAACTGACAAGAACTCACGGGTAGAAGAAAGGTTTCTCCTACTGACTCCAGCCAGGAGCCGAGGTAACCTGCTTTACAGACGGGAACAGTTTTCTCCATGCTGGTCAGAGACAAGACAACTTACTGTCTTACTGTGGTAGACAAATGTCATCTGGGCTGACTCCCCACCCCTGGCCTCGTCGGTGCAGAGAACAACCTTGGAACTTGTGGGGCTGACGAGAAAACCAACATCTACATGGACAACAGATATGCTTTTGCCACAGCCCATGTCCGCAGGGCTATATATCAAGAGAAGGAACCCTGATGAAGCCAGCAACTGTGAGTACTCGTTGCCCAGGACACCAAAAGGGAAGAGACTCAGTGGCCTGAGACAATAACCGGACAGATCAAGTGGCTTGATACGGGAGCCTGTTCCGGTTGTGGGCCTAAGAGATGGCCTCACCTAAAACACAGAGTAAGAGAAAGAAAAAAAAAAAAAAACTCAGATTGCTAGCCATCCTGCCAGATACTATCTAGTAGGAAAAAGACAATGGTGCACACAAGAAGGGAGAACTATACTCCCCAGAAAACAGAAGATTTACCAGGTTAAATACACAGATGGACTCTTAAGATAAGAGTGCAACCAAGCAGCCAAGAGATTTAAAAACATATAATAGACCTCAGGTTTTGGGCCAGAGAAATGATAAGACAGTGTAGGATATGCCAACAAGTAAAGGCTTATGAGACTTAGAGTAAATAAGAAAAAAAGCTAGAAGGGAACAGCCTAGAATAGAAGTTGTCCCAAGGTTTTCAAGCATCTGAGATAATTAGATCAGATAATAGCCTTGCCTTTGTCTGTAAGATAAGTCAAAAATTGTCAGAAATATTAGAGACTAATTAAAAGCTCCACTGTTTATACTGTCTCCAGAGCTTAGGACAGGTAGAGAGAATAAACAGAACCCTAAAAAACTAAATTACCCCTGAGAACTGGCGCTGGCTAGAGTGTCCCTTTCCTTGTCCCTATTCTAAACCCAGAATGTCCATCTTGTGTGAGAGATGATTTTTCAGGCTACTAAGAAACTATTCCTGATGCTGTTGAACATAACTTGGGCTGACACCTGCGTCTGATGCCAACTGGAGAGAACAGCTGGACACCTGAACAACCTCCTCAGGCTCAAGATCACCTGCCATTCTACAAGGCCAAGGACCAGCAGGCCTTGACTCCTGAGATATGCCCATCCTAGAGACACAGGGATAGAGATTGCCCAATTGTCAGAGATAAGAGACATTTGAATCTAAACTGTGTCCCAGACACAGCCTTAAAGAGTGGGACTTAAGCTACATATGTACATCCCCGAGATGAAAAAAAAGCCAACAGGCCCATTAGTGTGTGTATATATATATGTATATGTATATGTATATGTATAGAGAGAGAGAGAGAGACAGCTACTTTACCTAAGTACATACTAGAGACCATCCAGGGGGTGAGAAAAAGATAGTTAAAGATTCAATGACAAAGATATAATTAGACAACAATATCACTCTTTACACCCAAATGATGATTCATAATTCCAAGATTGGAATTTGACCATGAGAGAAAAGGAGGAAATGTAAGAATAAATTGTAAAAATGAAATTTTAGGTCTCAACGTGAGAGTTTCTTAGGTTCAGAGTTTCAATTTACACTCAAGTGTTAGCTGCCCCTGGGGTGCATTCCAAGGGCTTGAATAAACATTTCAAAAGCACAAAAGACCCAAGATAGAGGCAATAAAACCCCTGGGTAAACGGAAGTCACTTCAAAGGAATTCTCCCAGGAACAAGATACATATGTAAAATAGGATAGCCTGGTTGTAAATTGAGGGCTAGATAGAAACCAGGTTTGGGAACGGATGTTTGAAATCTCTTTTATTGTCTAAGAAGCAATTTACTGTCTTTGTGAACTTTGTATATATACCATCCTTTTTGGTCACTCGGGGTTCCTCTTTCTCGCTTGAGGGTGAGGGACCCCGGTGCACCGGCTATTGTTATTCCACCTATTCATCAAATAAATCTCATGCGATTGCAGCGACTCCCTTCCGTGAGTATTTCTGAAAGAGCGCTTCCCGTGGGTTTGGGTTTGGATTCTTAGAGTCCAACAGGACCACTGGTTAATGTGTGTCTTCCTGGAAAGTCGTGAACAAACATCTTTTCCCTCCAGACAGGGCACTAATGTCAGACTAAAGAAATTATTCAACCCCTCCTGCCCCCCAGTCTAATTTGATGAACATGTAAGTTTACTGGGGTGGCTTACAGGATCATGGGTGATGGATTTATTTATAGGAACATGGTTTGACTCAAAGCCCCTTGAGTCACTGAAAAGCCCATTGCAGCATGGGTAAGAACTCAGGAAAGCTACATTCTTGGAGCAAGATACTCAGCTTGCCGAAAAGTATCTTCAGCTGAAGTGTCTCCCCCTACTTCCAGTGATGGCTTAAGGTTTTTAAACCTTGGGGGAGGCATTCTTGGAAAGCTTGTAACTTTCTGAGGTTCTTGGGCCCGAGCTGCTCCACCTGTCCTTCCAAGAGGGAGTGTTTCAATTTGGGGCAAATAGGAATACAATAGAAATTCCACAGCTACAGTTACAAGCAACATGTGCCGTAACTATATTGTACAGTAGGTTTGTCACAGTTAGCAATGATAGAAACAAAAGCCACCTAAAGCCATGCTTAAGAGATCCGAGGGATACTTTAGTACCTTGGTGTCATTGGGACAGCCCAGACACATGTATCAAATAATCACATTGTATCCAGTGCCACATTTATTATTATTACCAAGTATCATTTACCAATTAAAAAGCCCCAGTGTTAAAGTGTGGGTAGGGGATGAAACTGGATCAGGCAAGTTAAGTGTTCAAACAGTTGTTGGGATGTAGGGGATGTGGAGCAGCTTAGACATCCTGCCCCTTGGTCTGTGGCAGTCAGATCACCCAGTCAATAACTCCTACCTGCTGCATTCATACACTAGCGTGGTCCCCATTCATGGGTGTGGACTAGAGCTGTGGCTTGTTCCTAATTCAGAGATTATAGTTGAGGCACTGGAGTGATACCTGTGTGGTTATACTGTATAAGATCACAGATTCATCTTTGCAATAAGTTGACCCCAAAACGACAGGGATAGGGGTCCTAAACAAGTTATCAAGTGGGAAGACCTGGTGATTTATCAATAAAGAAAATGAAAAATGAAGAAGACGAAGCAATAGCTGTCCAGAGGTCTTGCATAAGCTAATGGACTCATTCCAATCAAGTTTAATAAGCACAGCCCATCTTTTATACAATTTGCGAGGGGAAATGGCCAAGGTCAGCAGAGAGCTAAGTCAATGTTGGCAAAGAGAACATGGAACACCTCAGACACAGCTGCCTTGGGGAGAGTCCAGGGGAACGACTTGGATCCCCAGAAACAACAGCTTTCACTCCTTCAAGGCACTAACCCCAGGCCCAGGCTAGACCTTGCCAAGTCTGCTCCTGGACAAGAACACAATACTAATATTCCTTTGGTCCTTTCATCCGGGCCTCTGAGAAAGCTTTCGGTCTTTGGCTGACTTCTAGCAATAAATCCCTACGGAGTTCCAGGGAACAAGCTGCTCCCACTGAACCGTCTACAAGTCTGAGTAACTGGCTAGAGCCTTACGGATTGTAGAGAGGTTAGAATGTTGCAGATCCAGAGTCTAATTACAATGTATTGTATGCATCCTCGGCCCTCTTCACAGCCATCCCTCGCCCACTTCCTGGCCTGACCTAACATCCCTGTGACTGTCAAAAACAAACAAAATAACAAAACAAAAACCAAAACAACCCCCCACTTAGGTATATACTAATTTAGAAACCTCCTCCACTTCCACCAACTGCAAAGTGAACGCTGCTTTATTCCCACCTTTTTTTTTTTTTTTTTTTTTTTTTGCAAATGTCCTCTTGATGTATGAGCCACTTTGTTCTGTTACTATAAAAAAACGTCAAAAAACTGATGTCCTGGTGGAAAGTGGAATTTGGGATGACCTAACCCTGTGTCCCCAGGCCAATTGTCACTCATCTTTAGATGTAGAATAAATCATTCCTTTGAAGGAAAGCTTTGCTCCTTTGAGGGACACCTGTTTTGTAATTGTTACATTGTGAGTGGCTTTTGCGGAAGCCTGCATGGTGGGCTCGGAGGTTACCTTCCACTTATCAGCTGCAACTGAGCTCTTGAGGCCAGGGATACCCAAGGACTGAGCGATGCCCACCATATGACCCTGGGAGCTGGTCTGAAGCTTGAACACCTGCACCCCTCCCTCAAATCCCGCTAGAGATCCCGCTGAATGAGATACATAGAATGATAACTAGGAGCCACCATGAGACAGAAAGTTGTAGTGTATGATTCTGCAGCCATAGTTAAGGGCACATTGGCACTGGAGCAGGCTCTGCCTGGGGTCATAGACTCTGGCTAGAGAGCCTTTTCTTTCTGCCATCTTTGGCTATGCTGATGTCTCCCAGCTTGAAAGTCTCAAGCTGACAGCTTCTTCCTCTGGGAAACCTCTTTTCTTGTGCTCACACATGCTAAAGTTCGTCCTTCAAAGCAGCCACCATCTTTGCAATTTCAGACTATTAGCAAGACGACCACCTTCTAGGCATGAACCACATTCAATATGGTCCACAGGCCCTAAGCATAGTTCAATCAGTTTTGACCAGAAACTATTTTTGATAAGTGCAGACACAGAGTACCACTGTTTCGAGATTCAGAACTTTAGATGTTTTGTGACGGTTGGCAAACTTCCTGAAGGTTGGATGGGACAGTCCATATCTGGTGTCATTTATCAGCATATTTTTGAGCCTCGCCTTTGTTCATTACATTAGTGCTTATTTGATTTCTTTCTCCGTAATATTCCAGTGTACGGATATGCTGTAGCTCACTCGTCTGCTCTCTTGTTGGAGAACAGCTGGGCTGTTAAATGTTTGGAGCTGTTGTCAATCAAGTAGCTATCGTTGTTCTTAAATAGTAACTTTCACACACATACACACACACACACACACACACACACACACACACACACACCACACAACTTTTATTCCTTCTTGGACGTTATACACAGAGAATGGTAGGGTTAATATACATTTACCATTTTAAGGATGGTCCTATTTTAAACCCTCAAGATACCATTTTATACTGTAGCTCGGTAACCTAGTTGTTGGACGGCTCATCCTTCTCAATGGCCATCTTTTCAAAACAACATTGTATTATGGCTACTCATTTACTGTGGGCCATGCACGGCACACATGTGAGAGGGTGGGGTCAGAAAACAACTTGTGGAAGTCAGTTCTCTCCTTCTACTGTGTGGGTCCCAGGGATTGCACTCAGAACTCAGGTGGTCTGGCTTGGTTGCAAGCCACTTGCCCGCTGAGCCATCTTGCTGGCCCCATCAATAGTCTTTAGCTTTGGATATCTGAATAGCTATGCATAGTCTCTCAGGTGAACGAACGCATGGTCAGGGGTTTTTGTTTGTCTTTTAAGGTGCTGGAGATGAACCCCCGGCTTTACACATGCTTGGCAAGGGTGGTACTCTTAAGCCTTATTCCCAGCCCACAACATCATTCATATTGATCATCCATGCATCCACTATTGGTATTGATTATTTATAGATCTTCTCTTGTGAGCTGATTATTAATGTCAGCCAAGTAATTTGGTCATTTTTTTTCTTGAGTTGTCATTCTATTTTTGTTGAATTATAGGAAGTCTTTTCATGTTCTAGATGGGAGTATTTTGTTGGTTGTACATATTGTGTAAGTTTTGCTCTTAACTTGTGGCTTACTATATATATTATTATATGTGTGTGTGTGTACATGCATGCACGCATGCACGCATGAGTGTGTATGCATATACATGTATATATGTATGTATATAGTATATATGTGTATGTTTATGACTTGTATGCATATTTATGTGATATGTATAATGTATGATTTGAGACAGGGTCACAAGTAGCCCAGGATGGCTTCAAATTTACTATGTAGCTGAGGATGATATTGAACTTCTAAACCTCCTGCCTCACTTCCCCAGTGCTGGGATTTCAGGCATGTTATACTCACATCTAGTTTAAGTGCTGGGGGTGGAGCCCAGGGCCTCTTCTATGCTACACCAGGCGATCTACAACCCCCTTCATTTTCTTAATGGTGAGCTAAAGATTTTTAATGTTAGCCTCAATCTATCAATTATTTTATCTTATTTTTCTTGCTTCCTCTCATCTAAGAAATCTTTGACTAGCCTTAGGACTAGAAGATATATTCTGCATTCCATTTTAAAGCTTCTGTGGCCTGTGGCTTTTATATTTGGTGTACAGTCCTTCCAAAATGAGGTTTTGTGTGAGGTATAGACAAAGGTCCGATTATCCTTCTAATATCCACAGGCTCTATGACTTGTCAAAAATTTTTTGTATTCCTCCTTGGACTTTTTAGCATTCCTGTCTTCCATATTTCCAGACCCTTCTGTTCCCTCATAACAATACACTCATAGTTATTATAACCTCAAATCACATTTTTAAGTCAGAGGAAGTAACTGGTCCAATCCTGTTCTATTAAATGTTATTTTTGCAATCTATACCACTGGCATTTTTAATGACATTTTGAGATCAGCTGATTTATATCCTTGTAAAGAGATGGCTAGGCTTTTTGCTTAGGGTAAAATCTATAGGATCGACTTGAAGAGATGCGAGCCCTGAATAAGACCATGTGTCCAGCCCAGACCCTGGGATGTCGCTGCACTCTGACTCAATTCTCTGATTTCTGTCATCAACTTTCTTCAGCTTTTCAATGAAAGATCTTGACATCTATTTAAAATGCCCCCTCCCAAAATATTGTGTTTGTTGGGGTACCATCTTAAGTGATATCCTTTGTGTGGTTTCCAGCTGATCACTTAGAGAAACAGAATTTTCTACACCGCCTTTGTGTTTGTGTGGCTGGTAATTCACCTTCTTGTCTAATACAGGCTTTGGTAGAACCTTCACAGTGGTTCTCAACCTGTGGGGTGCAACTCCTTTGGGGTTGAACAACCCTTTCACAAAGGTCACCTAAGACCATCAGAAAACACAGATGTTTATATTCTGATTCACAACAGTAGCAAAATTATAGTTATGAAGTATTCATCTTCCTAACCCTTCTTCTGTCTTCTCTGCACTGGATAGGACTCTGGGTGATAACACAAGCAGACTTGCCTGCAGGATCACAAATAGAGTACACCATGTTTCAGCTGACACATGATGGCCACTGAATTTTCACACACTGACAAATGAGAAAAAGTCTTTCTAATATAATTTTTTTTTAAATCATGAATTAGTACTTTTTTGCCAAATGCTTTTCTCCATCTGGCTAAATAACCGTTTTCCTCTGGCCTATCAACATGATGGATTTTACTAACTAAAAGATTTTCACTAAGTTTTAAGTACGCTTTGCATGTCTGGGACAAATTCTTTGCAGTCATGGTTTTAGTTTTTATTCATTTGTTGTTTTAAAACGGGGTGTCATATAGCTCAGGTTGTCCTCAAACTCACTATATAGGTGAGTCTGGCTTTGAGCTAACTATGCAGCCAAGGATGTCCTTGAACTCACTATGTAGCCAAGGATAGCCTTGAACCCTGATCCTTCTGCTGCCAACTCCCAAGTGCAGAGATTACAGGTATGCACTAGCATGGTTGATTGCTATTTTTAGAGACCAGGCAACTGAAAATTTTCTGGCCATGCACACCCATGAGTCCCTGTTTGGCTGTGATGTCATACACATGTCCTGCCAATCTAATGACAACTGTGCGCATGCATCATGAGGCTAGAAGTGGATTCTCTTAGGTTCCTTTTGTTTCTCTCAATGACCAAAATATAGTTGCTGAATGAGTTATGGGTTGGACAATTAGGTGAGTAAACCAGAATGTGGTCAGAATGTGTGAAAAGTGCTGGGTAAGCACTGGGGCGTAGGCATTGGAGTGTGAGTTTATTAGTCATGGAAGAAGAGGTAACACCGGTGCTTTCTGAGATGCTCAGAGCAAGAAACAGAGTCCAGTTCTGCTGTATCACAAACCCCAAACCAGGAGGTCTTTTGTAGCTTGAGTTGGGGAGTCCTTATTCTAATCTACTTTGGGCCTCTTTTGATCTTTTTTCAGTCACCTGGGGCCAAAGGAAGTTAAGGCTTTAATATTCTTTTCCCTACTAATGTTCAACGCCCTCTCTCTTCCCAAAGTGGAAACTATCCTGCTGCCTCATTATACATTACCATGAGCATCCACAGATTCCAGACATCCGTAGACCATGGACATCCATGGACCATGGACATTCGTGGACCATGGACATTTGTGGACCATAGGCATCCACAGGACACAGATATCCATGGACGACAGGCATCCACAGATTCCAGACATCCATAGACCACGAGCATCCACAAACTACAGACATCCACGTACCACAGGATTCACAAATCACAGACATCAATGGGCCGTGAGCATTCACAGACCAAGGCTGTGGCAGGTAGAACGCACAGCTACAAGCTTGTGGAATAATACCCAGATGTCTGAGGCCTGGTAAACAGCTGCAGCCTCAACCTAGAAAGGCAAAACTGCAAAGTGAAAGAAGTCACCACATGCGTGTAAGAAACCTCAAGGCTCCACACCAACAATCACTCAATTGAGTGTTCAGATGTTGTTTATTTTTAATTACACTTATTTATTTATTTGTATAGGACGTGCGTATGTGTGCTATGAAACACGTGTGGAGGTCAAAGGACAATTTGGTAAAAGTTCATTTTCCTTGCACCATGTGAGCTCTGAGGATTGAACTCGGGGCACCAGGCTTGGTGACAAGCACCCTTAACTGTTGAACTACCTTGCCAGCTCTGGAGTTTTATCACACTAGAAAATAATGTCTATATATAAAGTTATATATAAAGTTATATACATATACATATATATGTTATACACACACACACACACACACACACACACACACACACACACACACATATATATATATATATATATATATATATATATATATATATATATATATTACTATATTTCTATCTATTCACTTTGAAGAACCCATGGGTAAAGAAGGCTGAGAAATCAGATCCAACTTTAAACAAGTTTCTAGCAGTTAATTCTAAATCCTTTGTGAGATATAGTGATTCTGCACAATGTCTCTGGATCTCTGGAGTATCTAACATGGGATCCCGGACTCAGGCTCTGGGAAGGGTGTGGAACGGGATGAGAGAGTATCTGAAGGGTAAGTGTCTCCTGCTGGCTTGCTCAGGGTGCCCTTCACTCGGGGATCATCCTGCGGCCTCCCCAAACCAGTACCCTGTCATGTTTTCTTACCTTTAATAATTGAGACTTTTCTAATTACTGTTTTTTTTCTTTTTTTATTGGGTATTATATTTACATTTCAGATTTTATCCCCTTACCCCACTTCGCCCCACCACCCAGAAACCTCCTATCCCATCCCCTCCTCATGCTTCTATGAGGCTGTGCCCCCACCTACCCCCTGCCCTCACTCCCCCTTTCAACCCTCATATCCCCCCCCCCTGTGTTCGTCCTTCATGGGACCAAGAATCTCCTCTCCCACCTATGCCCGACAAAGCCATCCTCCCCTACATATACAGCTGGAGTCATTGGTCCCTCCCTATGTGCTCCCAGGCTGGTGGTTTAGACCCTGGGGAGCTCTGGTTGTTTGGTATTGTTGCTCTCCTCATGGTGTCACAAACTCTTTCTGTTCTTTCAGTCTTCTCTCTAACTTCTCCAATTGGAAACCCTTGATCATATCAGTGGTTAGCTGTGAGCATCATCCTCTGAATGTGTCAGTCTCTGGCAGACCTCTAAGGAGACAGCTATATCATGTTCTTGTCAGCATGCACTTCCAGCCATCCACATCAGTGTCTAGCTTAGGTGACTGACTGTTCGTGGGATGGATACCCAGGTGGAATGGTCTCCAGATGGCCCCTCCATCAGTTTCTGACCCACGTTTTGGTTCCATATTTGCTCCCTTGAGTATTTTTGTTACTCGTTCTAAGTAGAACTGAGGCATCCCCACTTGGTCTTCCTTCTTCATGAGCTTCATGTGGTTTGAGTCTTTGCTATTCCAAGCTTTTGGGCTAACATCCACTCATCAGTGAGTAAATACCATGTGTGTTCTTGTGTGATTGGGTTAACTCACTCAGGATGATAATTTCTAGTTCCATCCATTTACCTAAGAATTTCTTGAATTCATTATTTTTAATAGCTGAGTAATACTCCATTGTGTAAATGTATCACATTTTTTGTGTCCATTCCTCTGTTGAGGGACATCTGGGTTCTTTCCAGCTTCTGGCTATTATAAATAAGGCTGCTATGAACATAGTGGAGCATACGTCCTTGTTATATGGTGGAGCATCTTCTGGGTATATGCCCAGGAGTGGTATAGCTGAATCCTCAGGTAATGCTATGTCCAGTTTTCTGAGGAACTGCCAGACTGACTTCCAGAGTGGTTGTACCAGCTTGCAATCCCACCAACAATGGAGGAGTGTTCCTCTTTCTCCACATCCTCGCCAGCATCTACTATCACCTGAGTTTTTTATCTTAGTCATTCTGATTGGTGTGAAGTGGTATCTCAGTGTTGTTTTGATTTGCATTTCCCTGATGTCTAAGGATGTTGAGCATTTCTTAAGGTGCTTCTCAGCCATTCGAGTTTCCTCTGTTGAGAATTCTTTGTTTAGCTCTGTACCCCATTTTTAATAGGGTTATTTGGTTGTCTGGAGTATAATTTCTTGAGTTCTTTGTATATCGTGGATATTAGCCCTCTATCAGATGTAGGATTGGTAAAGATCTTTTCCCAATCTGTTGGTTACCATTTTGTCTTATTGACAATGTCCTTTGCCTTACAGAAGCTTTGCAATTTTATGAGGTCCCATTTGTCAATTCTTGATCTTAGAGCATAAGCCATTGGTATTCTGTTCAGGAACTTTTCCCCTGTGCCTAGGTATTTGAGTGTCTTCCCCCACCTTCTCTTCTATTAGTTTCAGTGTATCTGGTTTTATGCGAAGGTCTTTTATCCACTTGGATTTGAGCTTTGTACAAGGAGATGAGGATGGATTGATTTGCATCTTTCTACATGTTGACCTCCCGTTGAACCAGCACCATTTGCTGAAAATGCTGTCCTTTTTCCACTGGATGGTTTTATCTCCTTTGTCAAAGATCAAATGATCACAGGTGTGTGGGTTCATTTCTGGATCTTCAATTCTGTTCCATTGATCTTCCTGCCTGTCTCTGTACCAATACCATGCGGTTTTTATTACTATTGCCCTGTAGTACATTTTGAGGTTAGGAATGGTGATTCCCCCAGAAGTTCTTTTATTGTTGAGAATAGTTCTCGCTATCCTGTGTTTTTTGTTGTTCCAAATGAATTTGCAAATTGCTCTTTCTATCTCTATGAAGAATTGATTTGGAATTTTGATGGGGATTGCATTGAATCTATAGACTGCTTTTGGCAAGATAGCCATTTTTACTAAATTAATCCTGCCAATCCAGGAGCATGGGAGATCTTTCCATCTTCTGAGATCTTCTTCAATTTCTTTCCTCAGAGACTTGAAGTTCTTGTCATACAGATCTTTTACTTGCTTGGTTAGATTCATTCCAAGGTGTTTTATATTATTTGTGGCTATTGTGAAGGGTGTCATTTCCCTAATTTCTTTCTCAGCCTGTTTATCCTTTGAATAGAGGAAGGCTACTGATTTATTTGAGTTGATTTTATATCCAGCCACTTTGCTGAAGTTGTTTATCAGGTTTAGGAGTTCTCTGGTGGAAATTTTAGGGTCATTTAAGTATACTATCATATCATTTGCAAATAGTGAAATTTTGACTTCTTCCTTTCCTATTTGTATCCCTTTGACTTCCTTTTGTTGTCTAATTGCTCTAGCTAGAACTTCCAGTACTATATTAAACAGGTAGGGTGAGAGTGGGAAGCTTGTCTAGTCCCTGATCTTAGTGGGATTGCTTCCAGTTTCTCTCCATTTAGTTTGATGTTGGCTACTGGCTTGCTGTTTAGGTATGGGCCTTGAATTCCTGATCTTTCCAAGACTTTTAACATGAACGGATGTTGAATTTTGTCAAATGCTTTCTCAGCATCTAGTGAGATGATCATGTGGTTTTTTTTCTTTGAGTTTATTTATGTAGTGGATTACAATGATGGATTTCCAAATACGGAACCATCCCTGCATTCCTGGGAAAAAGCCTCCTTGATCATGATGGATGATTGCTTTGATGTGTTGTTGGATTCGGTTTATGAGAATTTTATTGAGTATTTTTGCATCAATATTTATAAGAGAGATTGGTCTGTAGTTCTCTTTTTTTGTTGGGTCTTTGTGAGGTTTAGGTATGAGTGTAATTGTAGCTTCATAGAACGAGTTGGGTATTGTTCCTTCTGTTTCTATTCTGTGGAATAGTTTGAAGAGAATTGGTATTAGGTCTTCCTGGAAGGTCTGATAGAATTCTGCACTAAAACCATCTGGCCCTGGACTTTTTTTGGTGGGGAGACTTTTAATGACTTTTTCTATTTCTTTAGGGGTTATAGGACTGTTTAGATGGTTTATCTGCTCCTGTTTTAATTTTGATACTTGGTATCTGTCTAGAAAATTGTCCATTTCATCCAGATTTTCCAATTTTGTTGAGTATAGGCCTTTGTAGTAGGTCTGCCGATTTTTTTTTAATTTCCTCAGTTTCTGTTGTTGTGTCTCCCTTTTCAGTTCTGATTTTATTAATTTGAGTACTGTCTCTGCGCCCTTTGGTTAGTCTGGCTAAGGGTTTGTCTATCTTGTTGATTTTCTCAAAGAACCAGCTCCTGGTTTTGTTGATATTTTGCATAGTTCTTTCTGTTTCTACTTGGTTGATTTCAGCTCTGAGTTTGATTATTTCCTGCCATCTACTCCTCTTGGGTATATTAGCTTCTTTTTGTTCTAATGCTTTCAGGTGTGCTGTCAAGTTGTTAGTGTATGCTTTTTCCAGTTTCTTTTTGTAGGTACTTAGAGCTATGAGTTTTCCTCTTAGTACTGCTTTCATGGAGTCCCACAAGTTTTGATATGATGTATCCTCATTTTCATTAAATTCTAAAAAGTCTTTAATTTCTTTCTTTATTTCTTCCTTGACCACGTCATCATTGAGTAGAGCATTGTTCAGTTTCCACGTGTATGTGGGCTTTCCATTGTTTTTGTCATTATTAAAGACTAGCCTTGGTCCATGGTGGTCTGATCGGGTACAAGGTATTATTTTAATGTTTTTGTATCTGTTGAGGCCTGTTTTGTGACCAATTATATCGTCTATTTTAGAGAAGGTACCATGAAGTGCTGAGAAAAATGTATATTCTTTTGTTTTCGGATGAAATGTTCTATAGATATCAGTTAAGTCCAATTGGTTCATAACTTCTGTTAGTTTTATTGTGTCTTGGTTTAGTTTTTGTTTCCATGATCTGTCCATTGCTGAGAGTGGGGTGTTGAAGTCCCCCACTATTATTGTGTGAGGTGCAATGTATGCTTTAAGCTTTAGTAAAGTTTCTTTTATGTATGTGGGTGCCCTTGCATTTGGGGCATAGATGTTCATCTTGGTACATTTTTCCTTTGATGAATATGAAGTGTCCTTTCTTATCTTTTTTGATTACTTTTGGTTGAAAATTGATTTTATTTGATATTAGAATGTCTACTCCAGCTTGTTTCTTGGGTCCATTTGCTTAGAAGATTGTTTTCCAGCCTTTTACTCTGAGGTAGTGTCTGTCTTTTTCACAGAGGTGTGTTTCCTGTATGCAGCAAAATGCTGGGTTGTGTTTATGTGTCCAGTCTGATAGTCTATCTTTTTATTGGAGAGTTGAGTCCATTGATATTAAGAGATATTAAGGAAAAATAAATGTTGCTTCCTGTTATCTTTGTTATTGGAGGTAGAATTATGTTTGTGTAGTTATCTTCTTTTGGGGTTGTTGGAAGATTACTTTCTTGCTTTTTCTAGGTTGTAGTTTCCCTCCTTGTGTTGGAGTTTTCCACCGATTATCCTTTGAAGTGCTGGATTTGTGTAAGATATTGTGTAAATTTGGTTTTGCCATGGAATGTTTTGGTTTCTCCATCAATATTGATTGAGAGTTTGCTGGGTATAGTAGTCTGGGCTGGCATTTGTGTTCTCTTAGGGTCTGTATGATATCATTCCAGGATCTTCTGGCTTTTATAGTCTCTGGTGAGAAATCTGGTGTAATTCTTATAGGTCTGCCTTTATATGTTACTTTACCTTTTTCCCTTACTGCTTTTAGTATTTTTTCTTTGTTTTGTACATTTGATGTTTTGATTATTATGTGGTGGGAGGTATTTCTTGTCTGGTCTAAACTATTTGGAGTTCTGTAGGCTTCTTGTATATTTATGGACATCTCTTTCTGTAGGTTAGGAAACTGTTCCTCTATAATTTTGTTGAAGATATTTACTGGTCCTTTAAGTTGGGAGTCTTCCCCCTCATCTATACCTATTATCCTTAGGTTTGGCCTTCTCATTGTGTCTTGAATTTCCTGTATGTTTTGGGTTAGTAGCTTTTTGTATTTTGCATTTTCTTTGACAGTTGTGTCAATGTTTCCATGCTATCTTCTGCACATGAGATTCTCTCTTCTATCTCTTGTATTCTGTTGGTGATACTTGTGTCTATGACTCCTGATCTTTTTCTTAGGTTTTCTATATCTAGGGGTAGTCTCCCTTTGTGATTTCTTTATTGTTTCTACTTCCATTTTTAGATCTTGGATGGTTTTGTTTAATTCCTTCACCTGTTTGGTTGTGTTTTCTTGCAATTCATTAAAGGATTTTTGTGTTTCCTCTTTAAGGGCTTCTACCTGTCTACCTGTGTTCTCCTTAAATTCTTTGAGACTGTTATTTATGTCTTTATTAAAGTCCTATATCATCATCATAAGTGATTTTAATTCTGAATCCTGCTTTTCCGGTGTGATGGGGTATTCAGGGCTTGCTATAATGGGGGAACTGGGTTCTGATGATGCCCTGTACCTTTGGATTCTGTTGCTTACATTCTTGTGCTTGCCTTTTGCCATCTGGTTAACTCTAGTGCTACCTGTACTCACTGTCTCTGACTGAAGCCTTCCTCTCCAGTTATCTTGCTTGTGTCTGATCTCCTTGGGGTCCAGATGTCTCTGTGATCTTCTCCAGCTGCTCTGAGTACAGTGGTACCTCTAGGATGACTTAGGATATGGTGTCTCCAAGGTAGCAGACCAGCTAGGTGTCCGCTGTTCTGGGTGCAGTGTCTCCTCTAGGATGTCTCAGGATAAGGTGTCCACTGCTCTGAGTGCAGTGACTGCTCTAGGATGTCTCAGGATATGTTGTCTGTTGCTCTGAGTTCAGTTGTTCCTCTGCCGCTCTGGGTTCAGTGGTACCTGTGCCGCTCTGGGTTCAGTGGACCCTCTAGGATGTCTTGGGAGGAATCCGGTGTCCACACAGGAGCAGACCGGGCTGGGGTCTCCTAATTACTGTTTTATTTATTACTTATGACTATTAATTATTCATTTCATTGAGACAGGAGTTTCCTATGTAGTCAATGCTACCCTTGAAATCTCAGCAACCTTCTTGCCTCTGCCTCCTTGTACACTTGCCACACTGAGACACTTTTCACTGCTTTAGAAGTAGTATATTGTAATTTCCTAAAGGGAGGGTAATCTTTCCACATCCCTGGTGCTTTTCAACTCCTGGTGAGATGACACAGTGCTGGGATTGGTGTCCCAAGGGACACTGGATGAGAAGAGAGATGGGCCTGCTAGGAAGCACAGAGGAGCTGCTGGGACCTTGGCAACTCAGGACACAGAAGCCACTCCAAGGTGAAAGGGGGCCGGATCCTGGTTGGCTTGCATGTTTGTCCTTTATAAAAAGATCCTAAGTATCTCCTAAATTGAGCTGTCAGAGATGTCCTCCATCCCAGTAATCCTACTAGGGGCACATGTCACCATGGGTATGGACAGGGGACAGGGTTAAAACTGAATGATATGGTTCAGACACAGCCTAGTGGTTAAGGGCACTGTCTGTTCTTCCTAAAGACTGGTTTGATTCTTAGCACCCACATGGCAGCTCACAGCCATCTGTAACTGCAGTTCCAGGGAATCCAATAGGTTTTAGAAAGACTCAGAAAATATAAACGCCTTACTCAAAATTGTGGCTAGTTAGTGACTATCGCCAACTCTACCGGGAGACACAGAGCACAGCAAAACCTTGCCCTTGACTGGAGCTGTCATCTTTCCAGTGGTATAATGGGATGACAGCTACCACATCTGGCTTTATGTGGGTTCTGGGGATTCAAACTCGTGTCCTCAAACTTGCACAGCAACCTACCTTATCCACTGAGCCATCTCCCCATGGTCATTTAAAAATACTATTATACATGTTTTCAATTTTTATTACAAAGACTAAGGTGGAGAGTGATTGTTAACCTCCAGCCACACATGCACACATGCATGTGCAAGTACACACACAACATATACATAAGCACACACCAAAAATTATGGTGGATAAATCCAGATAGATGGACTTTGGTTCTGGCTCTGTCACCTCCCAAGGGATAGAAGAAAGTTCTAGAGTCACAAAGTCATTGTGGTTTCGGTTCTCAACTTTTACAGAACAAAATGGCGGCCCCATCTTGTCCATGAAAACGTTGTAATGTGGTTTTAATTGAGTAAGCTTGCTGAAGGAGATGGGAGCAAGGAGGCTGCCTGCCACTGTTAAGTGCCTCAAAATGGGTCTTAAAATCAATTAAAACTAATTAGCAGAGGAATTAATTGAAAGGGAGATTTTTTTTTTGTAAGAAAAATTTCATTTGCTTCCAAACTGTGTCCGAACAAAATCCAGTGTGTGATTCTCATCAGAATAGATGAAAACACAGCATATTTCTCAAAGGTGTGGCTGTCGAGGCCTAAATTATGGTCCGTGTGAAAAGTAGCTCACTAACCAGCCTGAGGTTTCAAAAGCATTACACAGAGATTCTGCCCTGGGGAACAGAAGCGTGGGCTCACCTTAGAAAAATCTCGCAGAGAGCCTACAACAGTGTCTTTAGTGGGTGACTTCTCTGCAGTAGCTTGTAGCCAAGGGAGAATTCTCATTTGCTCTTGTAATTTATTTCAAGAGACCATCACCCTCATTTATTTAATGCTAATTCTCCAAAAAATTGCCCCAAAGTGGCCAGAGAATGTATGAAGTGGACTGAATCGTGTTCCCAGGGAATCTGTTTCCATTCCAAGCTTGATTTTTTTTTTTTTTGCATTCTCCCACCTTTGTTGTGTGCATGTGTGTGTGTGGTGTGTTCACGTGTCTATGGATTAGTATGTGTGTGCACCTGCACACACATGTATGTATGCATGTTCCTAGAGGAATGGGCATTCCTCCGGAGCAGTCTCCCTTGCTCTGGAGACAGGGTCTCTCACTGGGACCTGGAGCTCACTGATTAATCTAGGCTGACTGGCCAGTGAGCTCCCACGGATATTTCTGTCTTTGGTTCCCCAGCACTGAGAGAGAAACACATGCCCACACGCTTGGCTTTTCATATGTGTGGTGGTTTGAATATGCCTGACCCAGGGAGTGGCACTATTAGGAGGTGTGGCCTTGTTAGAGTAGGCGTGGCCTTGTTGGAAGAAGTGTGTCTTGGTGGGCGTGGGCTTGAAGACCTTTGCCTTTGGAACACAATGTTGAGTCGCAGCTCCTCCTGCACCAGGCCTGCCTGGATGCTGCCATGTTCCCACCTTGATGATAATGGACTGAACCTCTGAACCTGTAAGCCAGCCCCAATTACATGTTGTCCTTATAAGAGTTGCCTTGGTCATGGTATCTGTTCACAGCAGTAAAACCTTAACTAAGACCACATGGGTATTGGGGATTGAACTAGCGTCCTCATGTTTGCATGGCAAACATTTTACTGACATATTCAACTCCCCAGGCCTCTTCTTACGTTCCCTGTTGTTGCCGATGTTATGAGTGGTTTGGGGGAGCTGATTCTCCATGCCAAGCACTAGCTTAAGGTCTTACATGAATCATGTGTTTTCGTTCACTTATTAAGGGTTTGTTTTGTTCAGGCTCTTACAGGCTTGGGGAATCTGCTAGTGCACAGAATAGAAGAGAACCATCTGCACCCTCCCGATACTCCATGCTGAGAAGGAGGCAATGCCAGGTGTTAGAAGTGAGCCAGCATGCAGAAGGCAGGAAGTAGTGGGTGCTATGGAGCGAAAGGCGGGGCTAGGGGAGGAGTGCCAGCTGGGGAAGTGGCTAGGTTAAGTGTCCACGTGAACATCTGGGAGGGGCCTGCTGGAGAAGGGGCATTGAGTAAGGAGCTGCCTCAGCTGAGGGTTCAATTGTGTGGGTGACTGAGTGTGTGGATAACTGAGGGGTGAGGTATTCGGGAAGGAGCCGTCCAGGTCCAGGTCCAGGTCCAGGTCCAGACAGGGGCATCCCTGTGTGTTTTGAGAGCAGCAGACAGGCATATGCAGCTGTGGAGAAAGAAGGAAGGAAGTGGAGACGTGGAGGCAGAAAGGCCATGTGGCCTCAGGTGAACATGAAAGCAGCAAGGACATGTGGCCCTAGGAGTATGTAGGGACTCTGGGTTGAGAGCCACTGTGGAGCTGAGAATAACAAACAGTGTGACGTCATATGAGATTCAAGAGGGCCATTCTGCCTGTGCTGTAACAGGGTCATGTGCAGGTAGAGGTCATGTCTGATGATTAAAATACGCCCCCCCCCCCATGAGATGCCTACGATTAGTCACCATTTTACAGATGAGTATGTGAAGGTTCATCTTTGAGAAGGAAAGAGAGCATGGATTTCATTCAGGAATAAAAGTAGCATCTGATAGTTTACCTGGTGTGTGTGTGTGTGTGTGTGTGTGTGTGTGTGTGCACATGTATACAGGTGTGTGTAAGTGTACATATGTGGATGTGCATGTGTGCGTGGAGACTAGAGATCAGCTTTGGGTGTCATTTCTCAGGCATTGTCCACCTTGAATTTGAGACAAGGTCTCTCTCTAGTACTTGCGGCTCACAGATTAGATCAAGCTGGCTGGCAGGTGACAGGCTGCCTCCATCTTCCTAGCGCTGAGGATGTAGGCACATGGCCTGATGACCGACTGTTTGTATGGGTTCTGGGATGAAACTCCTGTCCTCATGGGTGGGTACAAGCCTTTACCCATTGAGCCTGCTCCCGACCTCTCCTGACCATTAGGGGCTTCTTCTAGCCTCTCCTCACGTCTCCTAGCCCCAAACATCTTACTTTTATTTTGAAACAAGTAAAAGCTATCAAATGCTCAAAGAGGGGGAAGAAAGGAAACATTTTCTTTCACAGATCGGCAACCTCAGAAGAAACCACGGAACTGGCTTTCAGAAGAAACCACGGAACTGGCTTTTCCCACCATGACTCAAAGAGTCCCAGAGCCTCTGCAGGATGCAGCGAAACCTTCATGGCTAGAGGTAAGAAGCGGGTGCCTTGTGCTCTGTCTCCCACAACTTATATAAAACCAGATCAGACCACCCACAGCAGTGCCTTTGAAGTAATGCAGACTTGGCACTGAGATTCACACATTTGTTTTTTCTTTATAGGAGATAAAGAATCAGAGGCTCAGGAAGTCTTGGAAGAATGGTCTCTGGTCACTCCATGTCTGGTGATGTCGGGGCCTGAACCCCCATCATCTGACTCCCATTGGTACCCCAGCCTCTCATCTCCACCAACTGATACCGCTGACTTAGACCAAGTAGAAACCTGCATAAACATTTTCCACGATCTGGAGACTAACCAAACTTGGTTGTGTAATCTTCTAGAAAGAGATATATAGCTCTGTATCTCAGTTCACAAATAGTTTCTGAATATCTATCTGCTAGAAGCAAGGAATTACTATAGGGCACAAGGGACCGGAGGATAAATGAGAGATGGCTTCCGGTGAGCCAGCAACTTCCAAAGCATGTGTCTAATGGAAGGCAAAATTCCCCATTCAACCACAGCAAAGGAATTCTGCAGGGAAGGGCGTGGGATAGCTGTACAGGTTAGTAGCATGAGCTGGGTAGGTGTCTTGGGAGTACTCCCATTTCATACCAGATGGAACTTTGTTAATCGTGCTGAGAAGTTAAGGTCAGAGGAAAACTCATTAAAAAGAGGGTAAAAATACCACACTTTCTGACAAAGTTATGTTTTTCTTATATTGATTCATTTTGCCGGTGGACTTGACTGGGCCATGGGATGCCCAGATATTTGGTCCAACATCATTTCATGGGTTTCTGTGCGGTGCCGGCTAGTTCGGCTTCTGCTCTCTGCGCATGCACCCAGGGACTGTTGTGCACCAGGAAGAATGAGGGAAAAAAAGGCAACTTGTCTGGGTGGGGTGGGTTCTCAGGATCTCAGTCGGCTTGAGTGCTAGGGAGAAGCAGCCTTTTCCGGGGATTTCCAGTTCTCCTTTATTGGAGGTAACAAGGGCCATATAAGCCTTGGGGAGTGGGTAGGGGTTTGGGGAATAAGTGTACATTATTGGCTGGGGCTGAGGACTAGAAGTGCTTCAATTGCATGAAGAGGAATTCCAGGTGCTAGCCAGGCATGTCCTTACCAGGAGAGAGGAAGTTAAGCCTGTAATTTGGCCACCAAACTAAGTGACTACCTTAACAGCGGTAGAGCTGGGCATCACAAAGCTATGTAGACCAGAACATGCAGGAACAAGAACAGAGAGGGGTCGATCCTTAGCTCCGCTGGTCTCAAGACAAGATTTTTCAGGGTTTGGACATGCCTTGACCTCCCTCTCGCTCCAGGCCTGATCCTCCGGTTGTTTGGGCCTCACTTACCCGACAACGAGGTTAATGTTAGTCAATTTCTCCTTGGTGTGATACACAACTGAAAGAAATTTCTTAAGGATCATGGTAGTTAGAATGAAAATTGTCCCCTTCCAGCTTGGGTATTTGCGTACTTGATTTCCAGTTGGTGACACTGTTCAGGGAGATTTAGGAACTTCAGGAACTTAGGCTTTATGGGAGGAGGTATGTCACTGGGGGGCGGGCTTTCAAATGTTATAGCCACACCCACTTCTAGTTCTTTGGGATGTGAGCTCTCAGCTCCCTGCTCTTCTGCCTCCCCACCATGACGGACTCTCATCCTTCTGGAGCGGCAGGCCCAAACGAACTCTTCATTCCACAAGTTGCTTTTGGTCATGGTGTTTTACCGTAGCAAGGAAAATTGACAAATACAAGGATGAATGATCACTTTTGCTGTCGTGATGGTGGATGGCATGGCGTAACAGAACAACTCAGGATATCAAGGTTAAAGCACATGTTAGGGTTTAATGGTGAGGTTTGGATATTCTTGCGGGGATCTGAGGCTCACAAATTAGATCAGCCTGGCTGGCCAGTTGGCCCTCAGATTACCCTGTGTCAAACCCCCTCACCCATTGCTGGAGTTAGAGGCACACATCACCTACTGTACTTGCTTTCTGTGGGTGGTAGAGATGGAACTTAGGTCTTCATGCCTGCGAGGCAAGCATTTTATGACTCTATTCCCAGCCAAATAATATGGCCTGCACTAATCACAGATATAAGAGGAAGAACGGTACTCTAGGGGAAACAACAGATCGAGCCTTCACATGCTCTAGCCAGCTCCCATGAAGCCCCCACCCCAGAAGCATGAAAAAGGCACTGCAGCTCTTTCCCATCGTACACATCTCAACTTTATAGGTATCCTACAATCATACATAGCTCTTCACTGACCACACTTAGTTAGAGCAAACCGAAATTATGAGAAAAGGATGCCTTCAGTTGTAGTTCCATTTCTATTGCTGTAATAAAATACCCTGGCAGAAAGTAGATTTAGGTAGAAAGGGTCTATTTGGTTTACAATGGCAGATTATAGTTCATCATTTCGGGGAAGTCAAGACAGGAGTCAAGTAGCTAGTCACATTATATCCATAGTCAAGAGCAAAAACAGAATAAGCAAGTTCATCTTGTTCCCTCTTGGCTTTCTCATATCTTAGACTGTGCAGGACCCCAGCCTAGGGAATGGTGCTGCCCACCGTGGGCTTGATCGTCTGACATGTCCCTTACAGACATGTCCACAGGCCAACTCCATCTAGGTAATCCCTCATTGAGACTCTCTTCCCAAGTGCTTCTGGATTGTGCCAAGTTAACCATCATAGTTTCTAAGACAATCTCCATCTATTCTAAGAATGGGACCACCTTGAACATGATGGGGATGGACTAAGGGAAGAGAATTGATAGACCACGACTTATAATCCTAATGCCAGAGGGAGGAAGGCTGTGGCATTTAGCTGGATCTTCACTAATCCTTAGAGATTGTTTTTGGTTTTGTTTTCTCACCTGAAAAAAAATCAAACTTCAGCTGCTTGCTCTACTATGCCCCAGTGTTCTTCTCTCTCTAGAGCATAAGAGCCAAGACTGCCTCTGTTCTCTAGGGAAATGTGAGAAGAGGCATTTCTGTAGTGATATCATGGTGGCCGGGAAGCAGAGCTATATAAGAAGGGATGAAGGCGAGGTGTAGCCTCAAAACCACATCCGGAGTGGTCAACTTTTTCTAGCTAGGATTCACTTCTTGAAGTTTGTGATACCTCCCAAAAGAGAGCCAAAATAGTGCCACCATCTAGGATTTTGTCATTGTCACATAAGCCAAAGGGGGACAATTCATATTCAATGCATAGCATGGGTATTTATGTGGGGACGATATTACATTCTGAGTCTTATACTGGATGAAGCATCTTGACCTATGTCATGTGTGTGGGCCTTATCCTACCTGGAAAAGGCCAACCTAGGACAAAAGAGAACTCTTTCTGCCTGACAGCCTTTAAGTAGGAACAGTGTTCTTGGCCTCTCTTTGGACATATTTTGAAACATGACTATATCGCTTGATGCTTATTGATCTCTCTCTTTCTCTCTCTCTCTGTGTGTGTGTGTGTTCAACTGCACACTGCTGGGGTTATAGGCATGTACACAGCCACACCGGAGCTTTTTACAGATGCTTGGTTTCAAGCTCAGGTCCTTACACCTGCATGCAAGTACTCTTTCTCACTGAGTCATCTTGCTAGCCCTGAGCCAACTCATTGTACTAATGAATTTCTTCATCCATACATTAAAGGATCTCTGATATGTAATTTAGAATTCTTTAGATAATACCCAGGAAGGGTATAGCTGGGTTATAGGGTAGTGTGCTTCTCTCTCTCTCTCTCTCTCTCTCTCTCTCTCTCTCTCTCTCTCTCCTCCCTCCATCCATACTGACAGCCCCACCAGCAGTGAGGAAAATTTCCTCCTCCTGCCCCGAACCCACACCCACACCCGCAACCATCATTGTATCTTCCTCAATGACTGCTGTTCCATTTCTAATGGAATAAGAAAGAATCTCCACGGAGCTTTGATTTGCATTTCTCTGATGGTAGGGGGTGGGAATTGGTGGAACATTATTTCTTTGTATCTCTTGGCCATTTGTAGTTCATCTTTTGTGAACTGCCCCTGTTTTGTTTCTGAGAAGCCTGTCCTTAGAAGCAGACCATCTGGTCATCTGGTTTTCCTTCCTCCGTTATCAACCAGAGAAGTCAATGTACAGCCTCAAACAAGCTCTACACTGCTGCAAAAACTCGGATGAAATCCCTTCTACAAGCAAAGAACAGGGAGGAAATGGGCTCTGGGCGCACAGTCAAGAGTGACAGCCATAGACTGTGATTAGCATAAACTTCTCAGCTGGAAGGACAAAACAGTAATCCAGGAGAAGAATTTTAGGGATTCCACAGGCTGTTTTCTTGTACCTAGACTCAACTTCGAATCCTGACAGCATTTAATACATTGCATGGTTTCATATGTACTGTCCAGCAGGGTCTGGGGAGCAAGTATCTCAGTGGGTATCAGGGCTTGCTGTGAAAGCAAAAGGACCTGAGTTCAAATCCTTAGCACCGACATACAAAATCTGGGGATGGCCACCTTAGCATGTAATCCCCAGCATTGGAGGACAGAGACAAGCAGATTCCTGGAGTTGAGCTAGGTGAAATGCAAACGTGGGATTAGCTGAGATATTGAGAGAGAGAGAGAGAGAGAGAGAGAGAGAGAGAGAGAGAGAGAGAGAGAGAGAGAGAAACTGATCTACCGTATGACCCAGCTAGCTACATACACCCTTCCTTGGTATTTATCCAAAGAATTCTAAGGGTTAGGTTCTCTGTCTTTAAGGTATGGTAGAAAACAATAAAGGAAGACACCTGGTGTCCTCTGACTTCCATGTGTGTTGTCCCAGGGCACCCCATACATCCACTATCTCTGGTGCACACAGGCAAGCATCCACATCCTAGCTCTACTATGTGAAAGCACTCAGACATGGCTACTTGTCCCTCTGTGTGGCTGCTGCTCCAGAGAGAGACATGCCACCATCCTTCCCCTGGTTTCTGTAGGGACCCTCCAACAATGTCTCCCTCCTTGTCTACTTTGTCCTCAGCTGTCTATATTGATCCTCACTCCCTCTACTGACTCTTCTGATGACAGTGAGCAGGACGTAGGGACTCACTCCTAACAAACCCAACAAGAACTGACAATCTCCTTGTCTGTCTCTCCTCCTTACTGTATCTGTTCTGTCCCTCTCTCTTGTTTTGTCTGTCTTCCAACCCTCACCTCCTTTCTCTCCTTCTCCTTCTCCTTCTCCTTCTCCTTCTCCTTCTCCTTCTCCTTCTCCTTCTCCTTCTCCTTCTCCTTCTCCTTCTCCTTCTCCTTCTCCTTCTCCTTCTCCTTCTCCTTCTCCTTCTTTTTCTTTTTCTCCTTCTCCTTCTCCTCCTCTTCCTCCTCCTCCTTCTCCTCCCCCTTCTTCTTCTTCCCCCACTCCTCCTCTCTGTCTCATCATTCACTCTGGAAGAAATCAGCTACACAGCCATGAGCAGACCATCAAGAAAACCCACAGGGCTAGAAGCTGAAACTTGACCACAGCTGCGGTGAGCATGAACTTGGAGAAAGCTTTGTGGTGCAGTCCGGACTCCTCACCTTCTGCTTCCTGCTGCCCTGCCCATCTTTCCTAAGCTCCTAGTCCTTCACAGACTCTAACGTCCCACAAGGTGAAAGCTAAAGGGCTGCATGGCTCTCAGTGTCCCATAAAACCCGGTCCTGGCTGCCCCTCCAAGCTCAGCCTCACCTTGACCTACCTGTGTTCTCTCAGTATGTGCCCACTGGTTGCCACTGTACTGAACCCTGTCACCAAGACCTGTGGCTTTCCATCTCAGGGAGGTTTCCTTCCCATGCACCCACAGCTGCCTTCTCTTACAGTTCAAGCCTCTGCTTGAAACACTTCCTTGCTGGTGTGCCCATGTTCACATATCATAGTCCTCCACCATGTTCTTACCAAGCTGGGCATAAGCTGCTCCACTTTCTCCTTTTCTGGGACATTTATCTCCTCATCAAAGGATTCCACACTTTACTATGTATCATTGATGTTGCTTTTCCTCTCTTTCTACAACTCCACATGAGTCTCTGCCCCTGAGGACCTTCAGTGGGACAGTGTGTGGAGATAGAAGATTGTCCACTGATGGTTCTGCTTCTGGTAAGCTAATTCATGTGTTTGTGTCATAGTCTATAACAAAAATGGTGTCTTGCTTTGTTTTTGAGGAGAGGTCTTCCTGTCTTGCTCAAGTAGTCCTCATTTCCTAGGTGCAGGAATCCTCCTGCCTCAGATTCTCAAGTGTTCAGACTACAAGTATTTGACACCATGTTTTGGTGACAAAAAAACATTTAAGACGTAGAAAAGAACATTCATTTTTATGGTTAATGAATTTATGGCTCAACTAAACATCAAACTTTATTAATTATGTGTGATGGTTGAGCTGAACTGTTAACTTGATACAATCCAGCATCATCTGGAAAGAGAGTCTCCATGACAGACTGTCTATATTGGGTTGGCCTCTGGGGAAAGCCCCGCCCATTGTGGATGGTACCATTCCCTGGGCAGGAGATCCTGAACTGAGGGGAGTGGAGGAAGGGGGCCAAACACTGTCATGCTCATATTAATTCATTGTCCTCTGCTCTTGACTGTAAACGGGATGTGACCAGCTGCATCAAGTTCCTGTCATCTTGACATTCCCACAGTGATGGGCAGTGACCTATAATTGTGAGCCCAATAAACCCTCCTTTTTTACATTGCTTTTGTCAGGGTATTTTGTCACAGCAACAGGAAGGGAAGCTAGGACAGCCTCTCAGTGCCACCTCGCTGGAACGTTCTTTGTCTTCGATGTAAACCTGTGAGCAAGTAAGCAGCCTCCGACTGCATCTGTCCAAAACCTGTGTGTGTCTTGCTATCTGTGGCTTCTGTCAGCCGTAAAGTCTTTGTTGTTTAGCTTCAGTTAGGTAGTTCCTTAAAGTGGCAAGTGTCTGCTGAGATGCTGCATCTGCCTGGCCTGCTTAGTGTGAGCAGCCCACCACCTGGTCGGAGCAGCCCACGTGTAGAGCTAGGAGGGCAGCAAACCCAGTACACGGAAAGGAAAGTGGGGCATGGTAGCTGCAAGTGTGGCCTCAGTATCATGTGATACAGCTCCCCTTTGCAGAACTTATGTAGGAGAAAAAGATTTCAGTTATGAAGACCTGGTGTTTGCAAAAGAAACACTACAACAATATTGCATTGAATTTTCCCACTCAGTCATGGTGTGTCAACTCCTTGAGTGACATCAGGGATTATGAAAGTATTAGGGTTGGGTGGTAAAGGTCTACATTATCAAGGAAGCAGCTGAACTGAACCCTAAAGTTGAGACTTCAACTCCCTTGATGAGTGTTAGGTGCTGCAGATTGACCATCTATACCTGGTCCAAACGCAGAGAACAATTGACCACAGCCCTGACTGATGGATCTACTACACAGCCATTTTACCTGAAGCATAGTGAACATCACAGAAGGGGGAGCAGAGAGATTGTAAGAGAGAGAGGACCAGAGTGTCTGTTGTGAGATAATGTCTTCTAGTCACGACAAGGAAATTGTAGCCATGAAATCTTAAACAATATGGTTACCTAAACAAGACCTGCACAGTGATTATACCAATTGCAAGCCAGTGTATATGGGGGGAAGTCTCACAAGGCTCCATCTCGAGATGAGAAGCTGTAGGAACTAATGCTTAATGAAACAGGAGGAATTAGAATTCTCCAGGGGCAAGCACCCTAATAGGTTATCTAGTGCAATGTGGTCAGCCCCAAACATGTGTGTGTGTGTGTGTATGGATATATGGATATATGAATATATGTGTGTATATGTGTATATATAAATGTATAGATGGATGTATGGATATATGGATATATGATGGGTATATGATGAGTATATAATGGATATATGATGTATATATGTATATATGTATTCTCATAAAAGTATATATGAGCAGTAGCAAACTCAGGAGGATGTATTTATATATACACGTGTGTGTGTGTGTGTGTGTGTGTGTGTGTGTGTATGTGTTACAGTAATTAAAGTATATTCCATGAATATGAGAGACAGCCAGTGTGGAAATGGTGCAAATACAATACTCACGTTTGAATTCTCAAAATGAATTACACTTCAAAAGGTAGAAATAAGAAGGCTTACAGAATGGGGTGTAAGGAAAGAAAACAGAAGTGAGTGGACCCGTGGGTGAAGGCACTGATCAACAAGCATAATGACTTGAACTCCCCAGGACCCACATCGTGGGAACAGAGCACTCATTCCTGCATGGTGTCCTCTGACCTTCGTATATGCACAGTGGAAGGCATGAGCATGTACACACACACACACACACACACACACACACACACACACCCCCCACAAATAAATCAATAAATAAACGTAATAAAAAATTAAAAAAAGATCTCATGCTACTACACAGTGTAAGCTGACTGTTAAAAGACCCACACATTTTAGGAGGTGGAAGGGCAGATGGCTCAGTGGGTATAGATGACTCAGTGGGTATAGGTCCTTGTGGCACAAGCTTGAGCACCTGTGGTCTAGGAATGAAGTCACGTGCACAGAATCCTGAGCGCTTGGGAGAACACTCCAAGAACAACTTACAAGAGTCCTGTGGCCTCAGTTTCTTTGAAAATTGTTCTTGGAGTGTGCTTCTGTACTCCTCCCAGGTGTGGCCGACAGCAGCAAGTTTGCTTCAGATTAATATCATGGCTTACTGCTGTTATACAATTAAATGTTTAAACTAGCCTCTACATGCCTCTGTGGAAAAACCATATTCTTGCCACGTGCAGCTCGTCCTTGGGATTCTGTGAAGCCTGGACTCATGAGAGCTTTACTTAACCCTTAACCTCTCTTAACCCTCTCTATATAAATTTGCTGAGGCTCTGAATAAACCATGAGACTTTAGTCAGCCTCATTTATTGGCCCTGTTCTCCTGGGTCCCACTGCCTCTAGAGCGGTGACATTGAAAAAGGTTTTTATCTGTTTCTTTGCTTGCTTGCTTGCTTGTTTTCTTTTCTTTTCAAATTAAGTGCAGACTAGGTTCTGAAGGTGTGTGGAGTCCACTGAATCACACAACCATGACACAAGCCTCCACACTCCCTCAGTACCTGTTTACTGGCATCAAGAACACCCTCTAGCCTTACATGTCCTATATGTACACTTATCCAATGTAGAGGGAAGGCCTTTTCTCTTTTATGCCCTATTTTCGTCTTTTGTTGTCTGATTAGGTACACAAACACTATTGTATTTCAGTGGCTGAAGGGTTCAATGTGTCTGCATGTAGAACCAGTATGTAGCCTGGAGGAACAGGCCTTCTCATGGAGCCAAGGAGAGCAGCTGTCCCTCCATCAACTAGATTGGTGTACTCTGATGTTCCCACAATGCAATTCTCACCAGACATCCATCCCTTACTTGATATATTTTGAAAAACATAGAACCGATACAATTTTCAAATGGCTTCTTCAGTGATGTGGGAAACCTGGAGAGACATCAAGGATTGCTTTGGGGTGTGTATCCCCAGTAAACAAGAACGATTCAATTATCTATCATGGATGTGCAGGGCAGGTGGAGGTGGTCATGGCTCGTAAAGGCAGATTTGAGAGATAAACCAAGACTTTGGTGTGAGCTTTAACTTTGAGGAGACAATGAGAGCCCAGTGGGAGATGTCAGATCAACTGTTTGACCCAAGTATCTGGAATTCTCAGTAGAAAGTCTGACTTGAAATAGGGAGACAAAAGTTCTGTGTGTGTGTGTGTGTGTGTGTGTGAGAGAGAGAGAGAGAGAGAGAGAGAGAGAGAGAGAGAGAGATCATGTGCCTGTGTGCATGTGCGTATGGGTATATGGGTTTGAGTAGAAGACAGAGGTTAATGACTGTCTTCCCCAGTCACCCTCCGCCTTGTCTTTCAAGGCAGGGTCTCTCACTGAACCCAGATTCCGCTATGCTGGCACATCGGTGAGTTTAATGAACCCACCCTTCATGCATGCACCACAGTGTTGGACTGACAGCACGCACTACCATGCTTAGATTTTATGTTGGTGCTGAGAATCTGACCTCAGATCTTTGTGTTTGTGCAACCTGTAGGGATGTCTCCTGGATGTGATGTTTTCATTATTTATTTAAATTGACGGAAAGTCATGGGTCCCATTATAGCATCTTCACACATTGTTCTTGTCCAGAGCTCCCTGCTCAAACTCCTCCTCTCATGTCATGTACTTCTCCTGACTGGATTTGTTATTTCCATTGAGAGCCTTTTCCCTTCTTGTGGTCCATTTTTAGATTCATGGCCTTTATTTGAAAGGATGGTTTTGAAAGCCAAGAAAGAGTTTCATTGACCTAGAGGGTAGGTACAGATGGCCTCCTCACCGCCTCTGGGAACCTCGGGAATCAAAAGGAAAGAGAATTCAAAGAAACCATCCAACAGGGTGGAGAAAGAATGGATAGTGTGGTCAGGGACTTAGGGAAAATATTCCAAGCCACGTGCTGAGTATTCTGTGAACTTTCTAGTAATGGGCCAACTGAGTCAGGTGCTGCTCAAGGGCTGAGGAAGATGAATGTGGATTTGAGTAACTGATCTGTGGTATTTACTCAAAAATACTACAGTAAGTTTCAAAGGACATAGAGCTGGTCAGAACTTCAGTATGGATTCTGAAGAGAACTTGGACTTGTAGGGAGTGCTCATAGTGTGCTCAGGTAGCAGCAATTTTAGGTCATGTTGAACGTAGAATATTATCAGTATCCACAGGTCTGGTCCAGTGGAGTCTGCCTGGCATCCATGTTCACAGTAATAATGCTTCCTTCTCAATCCCCATGGAAAACATGGGGGAGGATGGATAGGGAGGAAGAGAAAAGGAAGAGGAGAGAGAGAAGGAAAGGTAGTAAGAAGGGAAGAAAAGGGGTGAGTGGGGAGAGAAAGGGAATGAAGAGGGCAGGGTATGCAGAGAACAAGACGACACAAGAGCATGCCCACATGTTCTTGTCAAGGTATTTAAATCATAGACTTGGATCAGGGGTAGCCATAAAGCAGAAGAATTCATCTCTGAGCTATCTTTATTCCTCCATCCAATTATTTTTCTTCTTTCTAGAGAATTCTCTGTGTAGGCATTACTTGATAATAACAGCCACCTTTCCATGGCATTTGTAATTTTAGGGTCACCAAAGTAATTATGTGGACTCCTGGGCTACATTCATAACTTTTTATGTGGCCTGATGAAAATTACACATTTTCAATAAGGCTTCACCGAGGGCTTCAGTGTCTGGTATCAAGTCACACCAGAATAAGTGGGACTTGTTTGGTTAAAAAAAATAAATAAAAGGTCCTTTGAAATGTGGAGCCCTTGAGAGGTTAGGAAATAATAAGCATGAGATATTTGAGGCTGATATTTCTAAGCACTTTCCAACCGAGGAAAAACTAAGCAAAAGTTTGGTAGAACAGTACTTCGTACACCCTTGAAGCCAGGTGTGATGTTAGCTTCAACCATCAATGCCACACAACCAAGTTTCACTTGGGAAAAGAGTCTCGATGAGTGACTATCTACATTGTGTTGGCCTATGGGTATTAATGTGAGGAGATTCAGTTCACTTTGGGCGGCTTCATTCCCTAGGATGGGGGACTTAACCTGTGTGAGAACTGAGAAATGAGCCAGCAAGCAAGCATGCATAAATTATCTGCCCTGACGATGTTTTATGACTACTTGAAGCTCCTGCCTTTACTTCCCCACCATAATGAATTGTAACCTGGAACTGTGAGCTGTAATAAACACCCTTTCTCTTCTAAGTTGCTTTTTTGTTGGGGTACCTAATCCTGCAACAGAAATTAAACTAAAATTTAGATAAGGTCACATACTTTATTTGAACCAAAGGGTGTGCAGGCTGCTATTGCATATTTGGCAAGGTGTTAAAAGTATAATAGAATTCAGAAAAGAACAGAGCAGTTTCAAATAGGAAACAGGTATGATGAGGACAAGGGGATGGGGAAAGCCCATTAATTCAAGCAGATGTCAGGTTAGAAGCAGCAGCCACCATGTCTCAGTTTTGAACACCAACAGAATTAATAAAACATTAGTACAATAAGGAACATTTAAACCCCGAGTCATGGCAAGGGTAGAATTGTAAAGTAATATGATCTCATCATCCCCAATTGGTAAAGATGCTTTGAATGGATTAAGGTGTCTCAAGTAAAGATCCAGCCAACCTGTGGTCCTCAAATCTCATCAAATGAACCAGGTATCTCATTGAAAAAATACCAACAGTGTGATTCTCCCCTGACCCTTGAGAGGTTGAGGCACAGTAGATTAAGTTCAAAGAATAAAAAGAGGTCATGAGAAAGTCCAGACATCCTAGAAGTGGGGAGACCTCCCTGGAAGTGAGCTGAGGCTGTGGCTCCTGGCAAGGGGATTGGCTGGCTCAGAATGCTAATAAATTGGGGGCAGAGTAAAGAGACATCTCCCAGGGCTGAATGAGAATGTGAGTACCTAGACTCCAGTGGACCTTGGAGCCCCGATTCTGCCTGTGCAATGTGAGCTGAGAATGAAGCGTGAGCCCCTCCGTATTGTAAGATGATTAAGAAACTCAAGAGACTAACGAAAACGAAGCAGCCTTTTACCATGCCATTCCACAGCAAAGGAGACCAGACTGGTGCTGTGGTGATTTGGAGAAAGACAAAGGTTTTCAAAACCCTCTGATACTGAGACACCTCTATCTTCTTCCATAGGACAGGATTCACACCCTACCTCAAACACCCCATCTCTTGGCCTAGGACACAGAGGCTCATCCAATAAACAATTCAAGGCTGGAGTGGCCCTCCTTTTTCTGATGATCTGAGACTCAGCCACAAAGCTGACCACCTTCAACTCTCAGTGTTCTGAGGCAGGTAGGTGCCAGCACCTGCTAGGGCACAGAGGAGCCCAGTGTCCCCTGTTTGTCTGTATGTAGCTCCAATGAGCTCTAAATACACCTCATACTGAGAATGTACCTTCCTAATCTATTTTTTATGTCCCACAGAAGGCTGACTCCTCCCCTGAGATACAGAGAGAAAAGAAATGAATAATGAAGACTGTGAAAGAACAAGATGGAAGGGGAAGGTCTTCCCAAAGGGTGGAATCAGGATCTCCTCATGAGGAATCCTGTCTTTAGGGAAGGAAACTGCTGCTTTCCCCGACCCCATTGCCCCTGGGCGTACTGGATGTGGGAGGAACAGCTCTTCTTAAATTTGGTACTGGGCTTGATGCAGACAGCACCCTCGTGTCTCTGAAATCCTGGGCTTGGAGTTGATGTCCTATGTGACAGAAAACGTCCCAAGGGGAAGAAAGATGAGGGGACGAGAAGGTGACGCAGTCGACAAAGCGCTTGCCTTGTGAGCATGGGGACCTGGATTTGATGCTCAGGGCTCATGTTTTAAAAGCTGGCCTTGGTGATAGGTGCACGTGATCTAAATACTAGGGATGGAATATTCTCACCTGGCATCAGCAAGAAATTACATGTATGTGCACATACCACAACCCCCATGTAACACACATATAAAAATAAAATAATAATAAGGAAGGGAAGAAGAAAGGGAGGGAGGGAGAGAGAGAGGGAGAGCTGATTGGGGAGTAGTGGACTCTAGCTATCAGAGTTATTTCTCAACATCTACAGGCTCTTCCTCCTGCACCCCGCCTGCCAGCTGCAGCCATGGTCTTTGGTCATGTGGCTTTGGTCTTGTGAAATGCAACTGAAGTATGAACGTATGCCTCAGGGGAAGCCATCCACAGTGTAGGTTTACTCCTTATGGCGTGGCCCCTGAGTAAGAAGACCAGCAGATGTCCATCTCTTTGTCCTGCGACCCAACTGTGGGACAGCATAAATGACAACCATGTGTAAGTCTCTAGATGTGGGGATTGCCCATCACCTTGGCATAACCTCATACCCACTGTCTGCCTTTTCTCAATGTAAAACACCAGAAACACCCAACTTAGATGTCATCTTTCTGGAACATCTGCCATTGGGAAACTGAGTCATGCAGTGACAGGAAGGGGATACAGATGGTTCTAGAAGACCATTTGGAGATTGTTGGTGGAGGGGAAAAAAAGCCAGGAGTCTAATATTATGGAAGTTTGAGGTACCCTAACTCGGGTCTCAAACATGGGTGAGACTGTGTCAAAGTCCTCATCATTTTCCATAGATGAATGAACGGAAATGTTTAGAGAAGAGCACATCATTGTTACATATTTTGTTTTTAAAGATTTATTTTTTACTTTCTGTGTATGAGTGTTTGCCTACATGCATGTATGTGAATCTCATGCATACAGTGTCCACAGAGGCCAGAGAGGGCATCAGATCCCCTGGAACTGGAGTTACAGGTGATTAGGAGCCACCATATCAGTGCTGGAAATGAGCCCAGGTCCTCTGGGAGAACAGCAAATGTCTCTTAAATGCCAAACCATCTCCCCAGCACCCCATGTTTCTCTCAGTGAAGCAAAGATCAAGTGAGAGACCAACAAGCATTTAGTTACTCAAGAAAGTGTGTGTGTTCTCAGCTGACATCACTCTGTCAATCAGCCTGAGTCTGTGGAAGGTGCAAAAGGCCTTGGCACACCACCAGAAGTTTTTTAGTGGGTTTCTCTCTATGGAGTCCCGACAAATGCACCTCAACTATGCAATGTAAGGCAGACCAATACTTTCGTATTGTAAGCAAAGACTCCTTCTTCACACGATATTTTTTCACATGCTTGCTTTAGCAGAACATCCTTTCAACTGTGTCTCCTTCAGTAAAATGTTTCTTCACGTGTTTGCCCCAGCAAAACACCATCCAACACAACTGACTTTCCAAAGGACCCTTAAGTTTCCACAGCCTCTAGCAAGTATGCGAGCAATGAGCAGGGAGTGGGTAAGCAGAGCTTCAGAAATTATTAGGGACTCTTACAATCACTTTTCTGTGTAAAGCTTTAGTGTAAACAAAGCAAGAATTATATATGCCATAAGGAAAGGTTGCCTCTGCATGTGCTAAAAGGAGCAAAAGTGTGAGGGTCTCCAGGGCAACCTGTGGCTAAGAGTTTCTCTTTGGGATGATTTCCCATTTACCTTCAAGGTGAGTCTGTAGTGTGTGTGTGTGTGTGTGTGTGTGTGTGTGTGTGTGTCTGTGTGTCTGTGTCTGTGTCTGTGTGTGTGTTACATAAGTTCACTTTGGGTATCATTCCTCAGGAGCCATCCATCTAAATTTTTTTGAGACAGAGTCTCTCCTTGGCCTAGAGCTCATCCTTTACGCTAAACTGATTGGTAAGCTCCAGGGACCCACTACTCTTGACTTCCCCAGCACTGAGATCACAAGAACACTCCACTATGCCTGTACATAGCCACATAACTAGCCTTTTATATTTAAGTTCTGGGCATCTGAACTAGAGTTCTCATGATTGCAAGGCAAGTATGTCATTGGCTGAGCTAGCTCCCGGCCCTTGCATCTGCAACTTCTGTGGGTTGAATCCTGGCACAAAGCATTCATTAACAGGAAGTCTGCTCTTTAATGGGTCGTAATTGCTGAATTTGGAGTACATGATTAATCTTAGAAAAGTATACTCTCACCCCCTGCCATTTGAAATTCCTGGCAAGTTCTGAGTGCAATGCTCTGGGGTTCAATGGTAATAAGAAGTGGATGATGTCTTTATGGTACACAATGATCAATTTTTCTGACCAAATACATGCAAATAAAGTTAACCATGCAGATGGCTGGGGCTGAAACAAAGAACAGCCCTCCTCAATGGGCTGATTTATCAGATCCAGGTTTCAGATTTCAAGTGCTACAGAGCCCTCTGTAATTACACATCTTGTAGGTGACCCCTGAAACAAGGGGTGCTCAACAAAGAATGGTGTTTTGTAACCTGAAGACTCCTGTTTGAATAACAGTAACAAACTCAACACAGACAAACTATTTCCTCTGGCTTTTTATTTATTTTTAACTTTATTTTCCCTCAATGTTAATATAAAATGTATGGTCTAGGATGGTTTTGAGGTGTGTGTGTGTGTGTGTGTGGTGTGCACACAAACATGGACAAAGTGCACTCATGGTTCATAGGCTTGTCTAGGTCAGAGAACAACCTTGGGTTTCAGCCTCCTGCCTTCCTTCTTGTTTTGAAACAGAGTCTCCTCGTTCACCACTGTATGCACCAGACTGAGTTGTTGGTGATTCTCCTGTCTGCCTCCCATGTCCCAACAGGAACATGCTAAGACCACACATGAGCACACTACTGCATCTCCCATGTCCCAGTAGGAACATGCTAAGATTACAGATGAGCACACTATTGCATCTGGCTTTTTTTAAAATTCAATTTATTTGTTATTATCATGTGTAGGTGATGTGGACTGGAGGTGGGACATTCGTGCTATGCATGTAGACATGGCATGTATATAGACATCAGGGGACAACTGTGCAGAGTCTCTTCAGTCCTTACACCTGTATGTGGGTTCCTTGGCCTGCACTTTGCCCACTGAGCCATCTCCTCAGCCCTGAGGCCGATGTTTTAAAATGGTGAAGGCTAGTCATTCTCCCTGATGGTGTGACTGCACCTCTGTCAGTGTCAGCTTCCATACTGGGTTTGCATCTTCTGCTTGAGGTAACTAGGCAGGTGGGTACAAGCAGGATCTTGGTCAGTGGTGAGTGTGTGGGTAAAGAACACACACCTGGGAACAGCTTTGGAGAACTGGCTCAGTTTATTGGGGGAATAAGGAGATAGTTATGCCCCTGTGGAGGTGGCCAGGGTTTCTGGGACAAAGTTTGTGTAGTTGTGCACAATTGGCAGGACAGGGGTGTTGGAAGATGCTTTATCTTCATACTCAGGGGCTGTGTGTGTGTGTGTGTGTGTGTGTGTGTGTGTGTGTGTGTCTGTGAACTTTAGAAGGTCATGTGTGTGAACTTTAGAAGGTCAAACAAGAAGCTAAGTCTGATAACTTCCTACTAGGATTGATGGTGGGGCAGCCAACTTTATAGAAGCAGGTTGGGGGGAGTGAGAAAGCCAACTCTAGCTGTCCTTATCTGAGCTATCTGGGGTTGAAGCCCTCCTGGATCTTTCTTCTGTAATCCTGAGTCCCACACAAGGTCTCCTTCACATTGATAGACCAAAAATGTAAGCCGAAGAGCCCCAGTGAGTATCTCAGAAGCTCCATGTAATTCACCCCTTGGCACAGCCAGGCAAGACTACTGTTCGCTTGTCAAGAGACGGTGCTGAAAACTAAGTCTCTTCAAGCTAGTTCACTGGCAAAGCCAAAAAAAAAAAAAAAAAAAAGTACAGACACACTTCTGCCGATTAAAAACACATTTTTTAAAGTAATAAAGCTATAGAAAATACGTTAGATGTCTCATTGTTAATATGAAGGCCTTGGAAACCCAGGTCTCTAGAACAGAGAGAGACTCAATCAGAAGTTTAAAGCTTTCTGTTTTGATAGAAGCAGGACTTTGTAGTTCAAAGCTTTGTGATTCAAAGCAGGTTGTATTTGAGGCGAATGCAAAGCCTGCTGACTGTTGGTTTTATTATTATGTTTCTCCTAACAACAACAACAAAAGAAAAAAAACTCACCATATTTAAATGCAAATGACAGAGTCAGGTGCAGGTGACTGCAGGAAGCATTTCGTCAGGGTTGGGTGGTGGTGGTGGTGGTGGTGGTGGTGTGTGTGTGTGTGTGTGTGTGTGTGTGTGTGTGTGTGTGTGTTTGCACAGCAAGGTTTGGTGCTGATGCTTCCCTTTAGCTTTTTGAGATCAGGTAGTAGCTAGAGGAACTGTGGAGCAAGCGGTGGGGGCTGCAGGTGCATCGGATTCAGGGGAACAATTCCCGTGACTATTTCTAAACAGTTAGAGATAAGATTAACATCAAGGTTAAGGAAGCGAATAAACCTCCCAGAGTTGCCACAGTGGTGATTCTCAGATTTGTGTCTATAAGAACCCCTTGAGAGCCCAAATAAAATAGATAAGGTGAACCGAAGTTCCTGGAGAGAGAGAGAGAGAAAGTAAACACTGACTGACTAGAGAGAGGGAATATTCCAGGTTGGGAGCCAAGCAGGACTCTATAATTGGTCGCCTAAATAGACATTTTTTTTTTTTTTTTTTTTTTTTTTTTTTTTGCTCAGCTCTGTGTTTGACCTGAGATCCTTGTGACTACTAGGCAGTCCTTTTGGAATGTATAAGCACACCCTTGCATTGTATTAACCCAAAGGCAGAGGATGTCACCAGAGAGCATCCAAGGAGGGTAGCAGAGAATTCTGTTTTGCCTCAATCTGCCTACTGTAGAAGTTGTTGCAGGTTCATAGTTACAAGATTCCCTTCAGAAGAATGTTATTAGGAGAGTCACAGGTTTGTGGCCAGAGCCAGCCACGGTGTAGTCTTGATAGTGGAAAGCATTCTTGTAATTAATTAAATTATAAATATAATCCATCAGGAAGGATGACTCAGATATGTTGAGATTGAATCCGAGAGACTGTCTCCTTCACCTCCATTTGGAAGCTGAGACTGTGGGTGGGGCTTCTCCATGTGGTGACCACATGTTTCCAGCCATATGCAGTCCCATCCTCGTCATTCTGAAGCCTCCATCCCACAACTTTTTACAGCAAGCATAATAGGAGCAGGGAGATGGCTTAGCAGTTAGAAGACCGAATACTGCTCTTGCAGGGGACCCAAGTTCAGGTTCCAGTACCCATGTCAGGTGCTACCTATGCCCTGGACTGCCTGCTGCCCGACCCTACCTACCCTTGGGGGTTGGAGATGAGGTGTCTCGGAATACAGACTCTGGGAGCAGGTGAGAACCACAGCAGCAAGCTCATCTGAATGCTACTGTAAGCTCCTTTAATACCCGCCACCTGCGTCCCATTGGTCCCAAGAAAGTGTCTTTTCTAAACAGCAGCTCCCAATTGGCTGGCATTGTCCAGCACCAATCCTTGGTCTCTCAGGAAGTCCTCAATTAGGTCCTTCTGCAGGAGATACCTATGCAGCTGTGGCCCACCCTCATCCCTGATTTTATGCAGAGGTGACTGCACCATTTCTCCTACAGTCAGCTAGTTCACAACACCTGTTCACTCTAGTGCCAGTGAGTCTGATTCCCTCTTCTGGCCTCCATGGGCACTGGACTCATGTACACACACACACACACACACACACACACACACACACACACAGAGTTTTATAAAATACTAGCCATAATATGTTTAGTACTAGAACCAATAAATAATAATAAATTTTTAAATTTAGCATTATTATTCTTTTATGACTTTAGCAATAACAATGATAATAAGTTTCCAAATCTGTACACATGATTATGGTCGACATACATTATTCATGGGTTCTGATCAGGGATAAAATAATCAGAGTGGACTCTCGGAAAATGTGTTTTGTAAAGAACTTCTCTTCACTGTCCTAAGGGGAAACCAGGAAGTCAAATCACTCTCCAGCCTTCAACCACTAGAAACATGGAAATGGTATGTAAAATAACAGTTGTGGGCAACTGGACAGCGGACAGATTGGCTCTGTGACCTCTGAGAAAAATAAATGAAGGTGGGGAGCATATGATTGCCCTGACTTTCTGACCAGAAGCATACTGCAGACTGGAGACAAAGAGATGGCTGAAACACAGATCCAGGACTTGCTGTGGAGATGAAAATGGGCAGCCAGACAGTCAGCAGTCAGGTTCTACAGAGGATGCAGCTAACAGGGCCTCCCACAGCCCAGGCTGGCCTAAAATTCCCAATGTAGCCCACAGTGACATTGCACTTTGCATTCTCCTGCATCTACCTCCTAAGTGCTTTGAGTACACGTGTGCATCTCCATGAATGTTTCACACGGTATTAGGGATCAAACCCAGAGCTTGGTGTAAGTAGGCCCAAGTTCTACCATCTGAGACACATCCCAGTTCTTTAGAAGGATGGAGTCTCATAGGAAAGTTGCTCCACAGCTTTACACAAGGGCTCCCAAGAGTCTTCTGGAAACAGAGATTTGTGTGTAGGACAGATGAGACAGACAAGAGCTAATGTGAGCAGAGTGCTGAGCGAGACAGGCAAAGGTTGCCTCAAGCAAGGTGCTGGCTGAGTGCTATCCAGCTTGGGAGATGCTTACTTCCAGGCAGAGTGACTGCTGTGAGGTCTCTTTTCAATGGGTGTTCTTTAGAGACCATACCCAGAGTTCTGCAGGAAAGGTTTCTTCAGACTCATCAGAATAAAGCTTTTCAAGGTTGAGAGTGAATAGTGAGGTAATCAACCCTTTCTGGAGCTTTCTGGAGCTTTCTGGAGCACAGAGTCCAGCATTCCCTAGAGAAAAATCAGCAGCTCTTTGCAAAAGATGCACCCACATGCCCACATTGATATACACATATGCACATAATTTAAAGAACAAAAATAAATAAATAAAGCTTAAAGAAGGAATTTGTATACATGAAGCAGCAACTAACAGAATGGTGGCGGGGGAGAAGGCCATGTAGTTACAAACTGTGGAACATTCTAGAAGTATTCTTTAAATCATCAATAGATGAAGCAGAGAGAGAGGGAGAGAGAGAGAGTGAGAGAGAGAGAGAGAGAGAGAGAGAGAGAGAGTGAAAATAAACACAAAGATGAACGATGCTCTTAGCCTGTCTGACCTGAATGACATTGGGAGGTGTCTCTGACCACATAGGGTGCATTCATCACAATCCACATTCGAGTGATAATCACAGAGGCAATAAGGCAGAGGCACTAAGGCGTGGCTCTCCATGAACTGAAAAAGACTTAAAATTGTGAAGACTCTTTCCTGTTTTTATCAGAGCGGGATTAAACTAAAAATTAATAACAGGAAGAATTCTCAGAGAGGTTATAAGCCATAGGAGAGAGCCCACTGCTGTTATTTTCCTAAATGAACATAAATAAATGTCCCTCAAGATGTTTGTCTTTATACACACAGATTAGGGCAGCTCTCGGCCCTTCATTTTGCAGCAGAAGGCAGTTCATACAGATAGACTCAGACTGATCAAAATACACAGAATAAACATCCGTCGGCAGAGTGCTCAGCCCTAAATGAGATGTCAGGATCACGTTTTCTCGCCCCAAGGTTCAACGAACATCACAGAGGAAGCAGCAGAAAGGTTGCAAGAGTCAGAGGTAAGGGACAGCGATGAAGTGTTGTCTTCCAGATGTGACATGGCTGCTGTACTCATGAAATCATAACAGCTGTGGCTGTCTGCACAGGAACAAGCCAACACCGAGGGGAGAGAGGGCTTCATGGAGTCTCACCCTACCTGGGGAACTACTGGCATCTGCTGGAGGAGGGACAGTTTTCCTTAGGGTGTCCCCTCTGGTAACTTGCCCACATTCCAGTCACTGATCTATATGCTTGTGAGCATGGACCTCCCTAGCATGAAGTTGGGAGAGGGGTATTGTGGGGATTCTGGAAGGAGTTAGAGGGTGAGAACAAATAGGATTAAAATACGCTGGATACATACATAAAATTCAAGAATAAAAAAGTGTTTATTTTTAAATCCCTGATAATTGGTAATTAAGCAACATACTTTTATACAATCTGTTAGTCGAAGAGCAAATCACAGGAGAAATTAGAAAGTATCTTGAACTAAATAAAAACCAGAAATCAACAAACAAAGCTTTAAACCTTTACCTGCTATACAAGGAAAATAAAGCTGAAAATCAATGCTCTTGGTGTCCCCTTAGAAACCTAGATAAAGAAAAACAAATTAAACCTAAAACACACAGAACAAACCGCACAGGGATAACAGCAGATATCAGTGAAACAGAACATGGGCATTTCTGTATTACAATACAGAAAAAAAAAAACTGGACAAAACGTAAAAAATAAATCAATGGGATTCATAAATTATTGGCTAGATTCAATGAGAAACAGAACGGAGATAAAAATGACGAGGGGGCATCACTAGAGACCCTACAGACATTGTGCTTAGTGACCATGGCAACTCTTACAAAGGAAAACATTGAGCTTGGGCTGGCTTCCGGTTTCAGAGCTTTAGTTCATTATCATCAAGGGCAGAACGTGCCAGCATCCAGGCAGACTTGGTGCTGGAGAAGGAGCTGAGAGTTCTACCTCTTATCCCCAGGCAGCAGGAGACTTCTACACTGAGTCTAGCTTGAGCATATGAGACCTCAAAGCCCACCCCCACAGTGACACATCTCCTTCAATAAGGCCACACCTACTCCAACAAGGCCACACCTCCTAATAGTGCCATTTTCTATGGGCCAAGCATTTAAACAAGTGAGTCCACAGTGGGGGGCATTCCTATTCAAACCACCACATGAATAAAACAAAATGAATCAAATATTCTTTTTTCCTCTTTTGTTTTCTCTCTTCCCCTTGTTCATTCTCTCTCTGTGTCTCTCTCTTTGTCTCTCTCTAATTATTTACTCACCTACGCACACATACCACATACACACACACACAGTTGAATATAGGCCATTCTGGCCTTGAATTTAATACACAGTCAAGGATGACTTTGAGTCTTTAATCCTCCTATTTTCCCCTCATGAGTACTACTGGGATAGGAGGATTGATTGATTGGGGGTCAGGGGGATGAGGGGTAGGTGAGTGGATGGGTGGATGGGGGCATGGGTAAATGGGTAGATGGATGGATGGGGGATGAGTAGATGGGTGGATGGATAAATGGGTGGATGGATAAATGGGTGGATGAATGGATGGGGGAATGGGTTGGGAAGATGGGGAATGGGGGATGAATGGGTAAAGAGTATGTGTAGAGATAAATGTGGGTGAGTAGATAGATGAATAGATGAGTGGTTGAGTGGCTAGATGGCGGGTGATAGGTAGGTGGATGGGTGGATGGGTATATGTGTAGATAGATACAGATGGGTAGAAGGATGGATAAATGGGTGGGTGGATGGATGGGTGGATGGATGGATGGATGGATGGGGAGATGGCTGGATGAATGAATATAAAATGGAATGTTATCCCTAAAAATAAAAGAATCAGTGGTACAATGGTGTGACTAGTTGGATGAGACATGGTATGTCCTTGTGTCCAGCTCGTTCTTGATGTTTTAAGTAGTGGGCTTATGCAAGAAAGTGTGTACCTCACTGTTAAAATTAAATTCAAAACCCTCTGTAGATAGGAGGAGAAGGGTCATCTGTAGTCATAAATTTTTGCAACCTACTTTTAATAAGGGTTCAACCTCTTCTCTAGCCCACCATCCAGCAAACATAGTAGAAGAGAAAAGTTATTCAGATATGGGAGAAGTGGACCTGTTCAGCAATAGTTCTTTGGGGGTTAGCTCCATCTTCTTTCTCAACAGTTCAGTCCCATAGCAAACATCAAATACAATTCACAGCTACAGACCAGTCCTCTAGGCAGGCAGACACCAGGCATGAACCAGCAGCTACAGTTCAGCTTTTTCAGCAAGCAGGTACCAGACATGAACCAGCAACTGCAGTTCAATCCTGAAGAAACCGCAGGCTCACCAACAAGCCTAAGGCAAGGTCGAAGCAAGCTGCCACAGGAACCTCACAAGCAGTTCTTGAGTGATTTTCTCTCAATGGCAGCTTTATCACAAGTTGAGCTCAACAATGTTATGCAAGGTGAACCAGTACATGTGTGTCTTTAGAGAAGAATAGCACGGTGAAATAAACCAAACCAATGCCCAGCGCTCATCTCCCACTGTCTGTGGGGTCATATTTACCCCTTCATCAAGGGTCCCTCCAAGTGTTTTCTATATCCAAACATCCTTTCTCCTGTGTTTACCTCAGAACAGTCTTTCACGTGTTTGCTTTAGCAAGACACCCTTTCTCCTGTGTCTGCTTCAGCAAAACATCATTTGACATAACTAATTTTCCAAAGAACTAGAAGTCTCTGCTTCCGTCACCTGGCTTGGAAGTCATGTGAGCATCTCCTAGTCAGGACTAAAGGACAAGAAAGAGGATTTTTGATAAATGGTCTAAAAGGCTGTGACACAAGAAACCAAGGGGTCAGGAAAGAAGTGGAGGGTGGCAGGGACAAAAGTGAGCTCAGAATCTGCAGATCCAGGCTCAAGTATACGATAACAGATGAGTTGCGTGGGGCCTGGATCTGTTTCTTCAAAATGTTGGTAGCTGTTTCCTTCTTCTTGCTCAGGAATTGCTTTTTAAGTGGCTATAATAACGTGTGATGCTCAGTTTTCCCTCTGTGGCAGCCCCACACTGAGCCTTGCAGATACCACTGGGCTTTCCTAGGTGAGTGGACGCAGCGTTCTAAGGAAAAGATCTGTTACTAGCCTGTTTAAAAGATGGAAGTCTGAACTTCAGTGCCTTAAATTGCAGGTAGGAGAAGTGTGTTGTGGCCTTTACTCTTCCTCAATGCTTTTGAGGCTAAGTGCTCTGGTCAAGAGAGAGAGTGGGGCTCTTGGGGCAGGTGACACAAAGAATGGAGACAAGACAGGGTGTGATCAAGTCTCAAATCTCAAGTCTCGTCTCTCTTATTGAAGGGAATTCTGAGGTATTTATAAGCTTTTGCCACGTGCCTTGTAGGTGTTGATATGACGTAAGCCTTACAGGCGTCTATAGCGTGGATAGCACGAGCACCGTGCGCCTTGCAGGCATGGATACCACGTGTGCGCCTTACAGGCATATATGGCCTGGATAGCACGTGGACAGCACGTGAACTGCATGCCTTGCAGGCGTGGCTACCACGTGCGCCTTGCAGCTGGGGGCAGTAAACAGCAACACAAAATATGTGGGATATCAGAGTGTGCTTCAGCTGTTGTAGGCTATTGAAAACCAAATCTCTTATCAGGGTATATGGTTCCAGATGGCTGCAAAGATAATCTAGCCGCTTTCTGCTAAAAGTCGGCTCCCAACAGAAGTGGGATTGAGACTCAAGTTGGCCTGATGTCCAAGTGTGTGCATGCGTGCATGTGTGCATGTGTGCCTATGTTCATGTTTCATATCTAGCATAATCTGCATATGGAAGCCAGAGGACAGCTCTCTGGGGTTGGTCCTCACTGCAGATCTTGTTCTTGTTCCTGTTTCTGTTGTGCTGTGTACCCCAGGCTAGCTGCCCCCATGAGCTTCCATCTACTTCTTTAATCTCTTCCCCCTGGGTGCTAGGGCTACAGATGTGACCCACAACATCTGGCTTTGTACATTGGTTGTGGGGTTTAACTCAGGTTGCCAAGCTTGTGTGATAAGCACTGTTACCTGGTAGGCCATCTGTCTGGCTTTTAATCAACATTCTTACTGAAGTTAATGCATACAGCATAACACTTTCTTTTGGTGGCTCACAATGACCTCCTTCCTGGTGTCCATACCTTGTACAAGACACAGTGTCTTTGGTGCCAATGGGAGACTAATAACAAATGATGAGATATCTTATCCATGATTAAGTCTCAGAAGGCTGACTTTCACCTCTCTCTCTCTCTCTCTCTCTCTCTCTCTCTCTCTCTCTCTCTCTCTCTTTCTCTCTCTCTCTTCCCCTCCCCGTGTGTGTTTGACTCACATTCTGTGGAATAGTAAGCTGCCACACTAAGGATGTCTGTTTCACATAAGTAAAAAAGGAAGCTTTTGGCCAACAGACAGAAGCCATAGAGGCCCTTAGTCTGGGGGAAATTGAATCCTACCTCCACTCCCAGACAATGCTTGCCAGTGGACCCTTCTTTACTTAAGCCTTTAGATGAGACCGTATTTAGATGAGATGGAGTCATCATTACCTCCCTTGCTATAGGAGCTCTCAGCAAATAAATGTTTCAAGCTGCTGCATTTGAGAGTTATTTGTTAGTCAGCTTAGCTAACCATTACATTATACATAGAAAAGTATACAAGTCACAGTTGTATGGAATGAGAAGTTTTCACCACACAAGCAGAATGGATGAAACAATGTATTCAACAGATAGAAACAGTGTATCAGTATCCCAGCCGCAATGTTCTTCTCCTTTCAGTCGCCACCTCTCACCAACCTGAGAACTTCTCTCTTGACAAATAACGCCAGGCATTAGCTTTGCCTGACTTTGAATTTTATAGAAATGAAACAAAATAGCAAGTGCGTGTGTTAGTTACTTTTCCTGGTGCTGCAATCAAATTTCCAACAAGAAGCAACTTCGGGGAGGAAAGAATAGAGTTGAGCTCACAGTTGAGGGCTACATAGTCCAGCATGGTAAAGAAGGCATGGCAGAAGGTGCAGCTTGTGGCTGTAGTGACAAGAGCTTGCTTACATCTGGACAGGACAGTAAGTAGGCTAGGGCATAAACCTTAAGTCCTGCCCTTCTTCCAGCCAATCACTCCGTCCAGCTAAGTCCCATCTCCTAAAGGGTTGGTAGCCTAGAAAACACTAGCATTAGTCGGGGACCAAATGTTCAGACACAGTCTACACCTCAATAGGAAAAATACTCGCATACCTGGCTTAGCTCTTGGAAACTGTGCTCGGAATTGTCCCTTGGTCTTTCTCGTTCATGAATGGTTTGACTTCGTTTTTTTATTTATTTCATGATGATCTGTATCTAATTCTAATGGAGATGGCACAGGTGGCAAAATAACTACTTTGTAAGCACAAAACTTGAGTTCAATTCCTAGAACCCACTTAAAAAAAAAAAAAAAAAAAAGCAGGTATGGTGTCACAGTCTTGCAATTCCAGCAGCCAGGAGGAAGAAATGGTCAGATCCCTGGGACTTGTTGGTTGGCCATCCTAGTCTACTTGAACTTCCTGGCTAAGAAGAGACCCTTTCTCAAAATAGAAGAGAGATAGTTCCTAAGTGATGATAGCTAAGGTTGTCTTCTGCCCTCTGTCTGCCTGCACACATGTGTTTACAGCCGCGCACACGTTCACCAACACATACATATACATGTTTGCATACACACGCAAAAAGCCAAAATTCTATGCACTTATAAAATGTAAATGTGTGTGTGTGTGTGTGTGTGTGTGTGTGTGTGTGTGTGTGTAAGTGTAGATGCCCACAAAACTCAAAAGCATTTGTTCCCCTGTAGCCAGGGCTATAAGTAGTTGTGAGCCATGTGATGAGGGTGCTGGGAGCAGAACCTACATCCTCTGTAAGGACAGTATTCACTATTAATTGCTGAGCCATTTCTACTGCTATTGCTTCTTGTTGGATATTTCTACTGACATGCTTTTCCTGTTTATGAAGATATGCTATTTACCTCAGTTTATGTCCTTTTAGAACTGAATTAGTCAGAGGAGTTGCTACTTGTATTTCCTGTCCTAAAATAACTAGAAGATGCTAAAAGAGTCACTTCATTTTGCCTGGCCCAAGGTTTCTTTGTGGGAAAGGTTTGGCAGCTAGCTCCATTTCCGAGTTCCATCTGCGGACTCTCAAGCTTCTAAGAGGACTTCCTGTCTAGAGCATCATCACCCGTGATGTCATCCATTTAATCAGGTGTGTTGACAAACTCGAGTAATTCTTCAAAATCTAGTTTAATTTTAACTCACTCTAAAGATACACAAAATCAACCACTTGGGATGGAGAGATATTACGAATGAAATAAATAATAAATAGGACATAAATTTCAAAGGAGCTGAGAATCATGTGCCTGAAAAAAATGATGATGGCTTGGTTTCTTCAAGTGGAAAACGAGGCCAATAAAGACAAATTGCAATGATAATTGCTTCGTTCTAATCAGTGGTAAATTACGGGTAAGGAGATAGCCGGGAAGTGAGGCCCAGCAAATGGCATTTGTTCTAGGATATTATTGAGATATGAAAATGTGGCTCTTGGAAGACACTCTAACTCCCACAAGCCACTTGTTCCACATCTGTACCTGTACATATCCTTAGTCATCCTTAGTTAGGTTAGTTATCCTCAGGCTATACAGCTCTGTGTCTCTATGTAGCTGGACCAAGAAGAAATCGCATGTCATACAGAGAGGAAGAGTAGCACCCTAAGGTGCTTTGTGATGTGAGCTTGTGTTGTTGAGTGCACTCATCTATTCTCACTAGACTTGTAAGAAATTTCTACAAGAGCTTTCAGCTTAGAGCCAACCACAATGAACCCCTAAGAATTCTAGACTGTATTTCTTTGTTCCAGACATCACATGTTTGCATTGCTTTCTTTTTGTTAAGGCATCATTCCTTCATCTTTTTAGATTCATCCCCTCATCCATCTATGCATTCACGAATTCATTTATTCATCCATCCTTGCACCCACCCATCTACCCATTCATTTGTACATACATAAACCCATGCTCCACACTCCATCCATCTATCCAACTATTCATCTACCCACCCATCCATTTATCCATCCATGCATCCATGCATCCATCCATCCACCCACTTATGTACCAAGCAACTCACCCACCCATCCAACAGTACATTTATCTACCCATCCACCAACCCACTCATTGTGGTGGTTTGATTGAAAATGCCTCATGTGTCCATAGGAAGTGACACTATTAGGAGGTGTGGCTTTGTTGGAGTAGGCGTGGCCTTGTTGGAGGAAGTGTGTCACTGGGAGATGGCGTTGAGGTCCCAGATACACAAGCCAGGCCCAGTGTTATTCTCTCTTCCCGTTGCCTGCCAATGTAAAACCCTCAGCTACCTCTCCAGCACCATGTCTGCCCGCATGCCACCATGCTTCTCACCATGATGATAACGGAATAAACCTCTGAACTTGTGAGCCCCAGTTAAATGGTTTCTTTAGTAAGAGTATCCATGGTCATGGCATCTCTTCACAAAGATGGGAATCCTAAGAATCCTGTATTTTGAGTGCATTTCACTGTGCTAAGTAACATAACCACAGAAAGAGAGAATCATAAATGGACTGTAGTCTTTACCATCAGCCACACTGCAACGAGACTGCATGATGTTAAATGCTGAGGGAGCACAAAGTTGTGTTTATAGGCTTCAAGGGGCTCAATTCTGATGTTCATGATGCCTTCCCTGTTATTCTATCATTCTAGAATGTTCTCTCTACACTTTTACAGCCCTGTCCATCTAATGGCTTAATGTAATAAAATACTATCAACATGGCTATATGAAAAGATTTTTTTTTTAAAAAAATCTTACTGAAACTTATAAAACTTTACACATATCATTTTACTTAATGACTCCTACAAATCCACAAAAGAATTTTTATCATGCCCCATGCAAGTAGGGACACTAAGATGGAATGGGCAAGTTCATTGTCTCACAGCTAAGACTCCGAGCCTGGCTTAGCTGACTGTGAAGCCCCTGAGTACTCTTAAGCTCTTGGTATGCTCTGTCTTTTGTCTCATAATGCAGGAGAAAGGGCTGGATCTACAGCTCAATAAACGAGAAAGTCTCCATGGTGATGAAGGAGTTTGAGTTCACCCACTGAAACTCCATCAATATAAAATGACGTATCTCATCACAGGCGGCATTTTCAATCCCACTTCTTATGACTAAACCAAGCTCATCACCGAGGGCTTCCTAGCTTGTCCATATATGCAGGGTTACTCTATAAAATGTACTTTGAGAGGAAATGGGAGTGTCCCAGCCTTCCACAGCAAAACCTGTATTCCTTGGGATTCTCAAATGTGGCAGCTAGCATATGAGTTCTCAGAGCCTCCAAGTGCAGGCACAGATGTTGCGCTCTGCATAGAAATTGCTGGTAGACTTCACAACTGGGGGACATAAAGATCTTTTATTTGCAGAGGTTGGAGACAATGACTTGAGTGTGTGAAATTGCCAATAGTCTGGTAAATATGTTGGCCCACCAGAAGCCTTAACGGGGAATTGAAACATTTTTAAAATGCAGTGAGGTAGCAATGTACGTGTGTGTGTATGAGTATGTGTGTGTGCGTGCGCGTGCACACGATTTCTAGAGAAATTTATACTAGACAAAAAACAGGCCTGCAGCCACTGAATGTGAGAACAGGTCATTAGGAAGGTGGAAGATGCCTTTTTAGCATAGGAGCATGCTGGGAGTTTTCCACTGTGTTCAGAATCCCATGGTCACTCCATTTTGCTGGCAGGAAGGAATTGATTTTCTTTGTTCTGGCATTTTCCATCCTGATTCCAAACCTGTCTCTTACAGCTGCTGGTTCTGTAGCTCGCCCTCCAGAAGGACCTATGAAAGACTCCTTCTTCTCCAGGCATGGCCTCTGGGTTCTGCCTCATGCTTCTTCACTTCCTCCTTCCTGTCTCATCTTCCCACAATGACATGTTCAAGTCTGACCTTTCTCTCATAACTAGGAGTCACCCTTGGCTGTCCCCTGTTCTTCAACACTCTAGCCAGTTCACTGTAAGGTGGTTTCATCTCTTTATATGCCCTACCTGCTCCTAACCTAGAACCATCCACTGTCCTGGCTGCTTCCTCTTGTGTCCATCCTGCTCTGGACTCAGCTCTCACCAATTTGTTGTTGCTTTCCCAGAATGTCAGTAAGTCAATGGCAGTCCCATGTTGAACGTTGAACACCTTTTGCTGGGCGTGTCCTATCCACTTGGAATGAAATCTATATTCTCTCCATCTCTGGCCCTAGCCATCATTTTTGTCCCTTGACGTTGTTTTATTTTTCTTGTTGTAATGCTCAAATACCCTGACCAAAGCGCGGCCCACTCCGGTGGAGAAAGCATGGAGGGAAGATGGTGGGGCGGCTGATCAGGAAGCGGGGTGCAGTGAGAGCCGGTGCTCAGCTTGTGGTCTCCCTTCCGTGAAGATGGACCCCCTCTCCACCCTGGGGAAACAGTGCTGCCTTCATTTAGGTTGGCTCTTTCCTGCTTGGTTATTCTAATCAAGATAAACCCTCACAGTCAAGTCTACTCAAAGGATGAGCTACTCGTGATGCTAGATCATGTCAAGTGACAGTATGGTGATTGTCTTAGATCTCTCTCCCCCTCCCTCCACCTTTCTCTCTCTCTCCTCTCCCCCTTCTTCTGTTCCCTCTCCCTTCCTCCCTTCCCCTTCGATCCATCCCCTGACCCTCCCCCTCCTTCCTCCCCTCCTCCCTCTGCCCCCTTCCCCTTCTTCCCCTCCCCTTCCTCTCTCCCCTTCCTCTCTTTCCCCTTCCTCCATCCTCTTCCCCTCTCTCCCCTTCCCCTCCTTCTCTCCCTCCCTCCCTCCCTCCCTCCCTCCCTCCCTCCTCCTTCTTCTCTCTCCCCTATCCCTCCATCCCCTTCTTCCCCTCTCTTTCCCCTCTCCTTTTTCTTGACACCGTGCTTCAACACTAACTGATGTCAGGGCAATTATATTCCCCCACATTGTATTTATCTACAACCCCACAGCACCAGTGGCTTCTGTGGCTTCTGCCTTGTGAATACATGTCAATCTTTGTCAACCAACTGATATTTTTCACTTTAAACTGGAGTTCGGGACAAATGGAAGGCATCTCACAAAATGGAACCATTTTTTAAAAATCCTATTTTATTTTATTTTTGTGACACCTAATTTCTGCTTTACCCTTCATTCCAGCTATGGTTTAAGGTTCCTGGAACTTTGGGGCATCTACCATCTGGAAAAAAAAAAGAACCTAACACCTAACTCAGAAAAACCTACAGGTAGCATCGCTGTGGGAGATGTATGGAAGCTGAATCAGCACAGAGACTCCACATATATTTTGACTGGCTCAAAAAGTATCCGGCTGCCAAGTTTTCATTAACTCCTGTTGAGTCCACTGAAGTCCTTGTAGGAGGACAGTGTATGTTTCATGAAATGACCCCCAAATTGAATCCCAAGTCTTTCAAGTCTTTAGAAGTGCAACCCTGAAGCTAATCTGACAAACAGAGAAACCATCTCTCACAGGCAAACAAGACAGCACAGAGAGCTGGCACCACCGACCTTCCCAATACCTGGTAATCCTAGGTAACATCTAACGGCTGCTTATGAAGCACTGGGCTCTGGTCTTCTGTGTGTGTCACTTCATTTCTCCCAGGGGACTCCCCACTTCCTCTGCTGAGGTGCTACTTCTTAAAGGCTTCACGGCCTCCTCAAACAGCACCAGCAGCTGGAGACCAGTCACAAATGGCATCAGCAGCTCCTCAGCACAGATTTTCTGCATCCCTTGATCACACCGAGCAAGCAGTTGGCCTGAAGCATACATGTTTAATACGTACGCTGCACGAGGCTCACACAACATTAGTAGTCGGTGGATCTTCTTCTTAAAACACATTCCCATTTGCAATACACACATTAATGTGCTCTGACTCAGTGTCTGTCCTGGGAACTACAACTTCAAAATATATACAATTTTCTTGAACTCCCAGAAAACCTACAAAGGCTATTTGTGACCCCCCTGCAAAGAACTCCTGATAGAACATTTACCTGGTTCTACATGATGGTTGTATCTTACCTGGTTGCCTTTCTCATGATTTCCATATGTCTCCTATATGTGTAGGATGTTATGATTTCAAGAACATTCTGAGTAAATTGAAGCTTTTTGTCCAGAACCTTCAGTACCTCAGTGTGTTCTTCCCAAGAACATTCTCTGAAATACTCATGGGAGAGCTAACTCAATCAGAAAAGCCAACGTTTGCACGCTGTTTATAGTGAATATTCAGATTTCACTAGTTGTCTCTGTAAGGTATTTTATAGCTGGTTTTTCCCTATTTGTGAATCCAACTCGGGAAAAACATTGAATTCAGCGGTCTTTAATCTGGTATGGTCCCTATGTCTTCATTCTGAACATGCTTGAAAAATACAGGCCAGTCCACTTTCCTCATGTCTCCTACATTTCTGGCAGGAAGCCCACAGTGGTGTTTGATCCTTCCTGGTGCATCACCTCAAGATCCCTTTGGCCCCGTATTCAAGATGTTGGCTTTGATCACTTGAGTGAGGTTGTACCTACCAATTGTCTGTAATACAAAGTGACTGCTTCTCCTTTTGTAGTTGATAAATAATTCGTGGGAAGACGCTCTGGGACTCAGTACACATCTTAATCCTCACCAGACATTTGCACATTATTTTTAGAAACTTTTCATGGGGAAGCATTACATGTCACTACCTCTCTTTCTAACAACAGAGTAGGTGCCGAGACTCAGATAGAGGCTATGCCATTGACATCTGAGGGAAGGCACAGTCCACAGGGATCCATGTCACTGTCTTAGGAGTTAACTGGACTAGTTCAAGGTCTGGGACTAGTATAGCTTCAGAAGTCTTTGGAAAGCCCTTAACCTCTTTAAGTCTGGTTCCTCATCTGTAAAGGAGATTTGGTCAAGAAGAGGTCTGCGATGTAACATTGATTAGCATCTGACCGTGTGGGTGTCAGCCACCACGGGGTGATTTTCACATAGGGGGAAGCAGCCTCACACATTAGTTCTGAGCAAGTTTTGTCACTCATCAAAATGTCCACACTGGCTATCGCATGTCTAGCAGGACGCCAAACGTAGAAATGGGGATATGTATATATGGATCATGCCCAAAGTTGCACGGCATGTTCTGAAGCACAGGTCTAGAGGGTAGCGGGAAAAGTGAGTCATTTCAATAGAAGAGCAAGAGGATGTGGTGGCAACAAAGCCCCGGGACCACCAAGGGCTAACAGCATGTCATTCAACGGACACGTGCACTCTGTTCTCTCCTAGAGGATTCAGGGTTCAATCCAATGTCAATGATATTAGAGAACACATTTAGTGGGAGCATTAGTCCCTGGCTTGTGACATTGGAAAATGTGGAGAACAGCAAGCACAGAGCATGAATTTTGCTAACTCAACCCTAGGTTTCCAGTAGGGGGTGAAAGGTGAACACGGGCAATCGGCTCCCACGTCTCTGGCAATGAGGCTGAGTTAGGAAGATGCCTGCAAAGGCTCAGCCCAAGAATTTAGATATTTCAGGTGGGATCTAGTTTGCCAGGGTCTACAGCCTGTTGTGCCGTAGAAGACGATCTAACCAGCTCCTTCTCTGTCTCTTAGTCTGTGATTCATAGCTCTTGGACCTCAATCAGCCTGTCTTGAATGTTATCTGGGGAGTGGGGTTGGGTCAGGTTAGAATCGAAAAGGATATCCCTTTTAGTAAGTAGCCTGGGATACATACCTCTGCAGCAAGGGTAGGCAAGGTCTCATGGTTGTCCAGACTCAAGAAGGGACAAAATAAGAGAGGTCACATGGATGGCTCAGGGGTCAGGAGCAGCTGATGCCCTTGCCATGGACCTGAGTTTAGTTTCTAACACCCATATTGTGTGGCTTACTAGCACGTGTAACTCCAGTTCCAAGGGATCTGACACCCTCTTCTCACCTCCACGAGCACCTACACATGTGGCATACATGCACACACAGATTCACATACATACTTCTCTCTCTCTCTCTCTCTCTCTATATATATATATATATATATATATATAATATATATATATAATATATTATTATATATAACTTTATATATATATAAATATATATAAATATATATATATATATATATATATATAAAATAAAAAATTTAAAAGAGAAAAGCCAGCCCATTTCCTGCTCACCCCTCATTCTTTTTTTTCATTTTTCTTTATTTTTCACAATGGCGTATATATTCATGCTCCACAAACCCTTTTGTTTCCTTTTAAATCCCCCTTTCCTTCCTAGTTCCCCACTGGGCTACCTCACTAAGGAAAAAGAAGTACCAACTCCTCCAGCAACCAAAAATGTAGCTTGGGTTACTTGTAGAAGGGCTGGGGCCTCACAGGTGCCCCCTCTAGCCACAGGCTCTCCGCTTACACACAGAATCTCCCTCTGGTCATTCCCAGGCATCTTACAGGGAATCTGTAAATCTTACTGTGATTTCTGGCCATAAGTGGTAATGACCAAGAAAAAGTGGTTCATGTGTCTATGCTTGGATATTCTGAGATGGTCCAAAGGCCTCCGGCAAAGACCTCTTTAGAAGACAAACTCAGGGAGCCACTGCAGAAAGAGATGGAGACATGTAAGAATTTAATTTCTCCACATGTTATTTTTTTTCCCAAGATGTGCTAACAGGCTCTAGTTAAATACATTACAAAATAGTTTACAAAAAAAAAAAAAAAAAAAAAAAAAAAGGAGCAACACATTCCAGTAAGGCTGTCTGCCTTCTTAATACCCCAGGCCATAACTGTCAGGAACGTGATGTAACACCTCGAAGCCGAAATTATCATGTTTCCTTCCATGATGGTAGAAGCCCTCACAATCAGGTAGGCAGGCAAAGTGAATGTATTCTCCCTGGACTGGGGGTGGGCCTATGCGTCTGAGCTCTTGGGTGGGTTCTGAGAGGAGCAGAGGCCTCTCTATTTTCTCCCATTGACTCCACAGTGTTCTAGATGACTCTGGAATGTTCCAGCCACAAAACAGATATACAAAGGAGATGTCTTTCGTGTTACCATAGACTTAGAGCTCACTAAAGATGGATAGGTGGAGACTTTTCATCTCTGTTGCTCTAATTCCTAGCTAAGACCTTGCTACCTAGGGTTCTGTGACAGTCTCATGGATTTAAGGCAGAAGAACAAGCCTTGCTTAGGCAACCACATTGTTGCAATCGCGGGTCCACATTCCCTATTATATAGAGAAGACACTATCTCACAGCAGACCCTGGTCCTTTGGCTCTTTTATTTAACCTTTCCTCCCTTCCTTCCATGATATCCCCTAACCCTTATGTATAAGAATTATATTATAGATGTATCAATTGGAGCTGGGCACTCCATAGTCAGGGTTCTTTGTATCTTGACCAGTTGTGTCTTTCTGTAATGCTCTGTCTGCTGTATAAAGATGCTTCTTTGGTGAGAGCTACACTTACCTGTGAGTAACAAATTGACGTGGCAACATGAATGAAAGAATTCTCAGAAGGCTTCACCATCTATGAGAAGAGCTAGAGGCAATTAATGATGACCGAGAGGGTCCTAAACATACGAGCAACATCAAATGATTTCAGCAGGCTAAAAATACATAATGCATGCATATGTGTGCATGTGTTTGTGTGTGCGCATGTGGGGTGGGGGATGAATTTGAGGAGTTGGAAGAATACAACAGCAAAGCAGGATTTGGAGAGAGGAGGAAGGGGAGAATAATAATATAGTATTTATTTACAAAATCCTAAAAAAAATACTTAAAACACAATAGAACACACCCAGTTCCTCAGAGTCTTCAGCATTCAGACAATCGCAGTCCCCATGCTGACTGCTGCCTTTAATTACTTTCTTCATAGCTAGCATTATTTGCAGGGTGGTACTGCCCGCATCTCAGGTTGGTATGTCCATGTATATGACCTTGACCAGTGTGGTTCTTCTTTGGCATTCCCTTTTTTTTGTGTGTGGGATCACAAAGCTATGTGGAAATTAGACCAGAGATATGGACTCCCTTAGGAAAATCAAACTAGTGCTTTGTGCACTGCCTGTGGTTTGTCCCTCAAGGACTCGTGTGATAGAAAATGTGGTCCTCTGTGTGGTCATATTGAGAGGTGACGAAGTGTGTGTGTGTGTGTGTGTGTGTGTGTGTGTGTGTGTGTGTGTGTTCCAGATGTCAACATTGAGGGTCTTCTTCAACTGCCTCTCTACCTTAATTTTTGGGGGACAGGGTCTCTCCTTGTACCTGGATCTCACTGGTTTGACTAGATTGGCTGGCCAGTTAGTTCCAGCAATCCTTCTGACTCTGTCTCCTGAGTGCTGGGATTACAAGTGTGTACCACTACATCTGACCTTTACATGAGATCTGAACGCAGGGTCTCATGCTTGGGGAAAATGCCGAGCCATATTATTATCCACTGAGCTTATTCTCAGCCCCAACACTGAAATCTATGAGAGGTGACATCTAGGGGCAAGAGCAATTAGGTCATTGGAGCTCTGCCCCTGGAAGGAATTAACATAGTCTTCAGAAATGAGTTCTTTCATGAAATTAAGTTGTTATCAAGTCTAATCTGTGAAAACCTGGCTTGCTATCTCATCATGAGACCTCTTTCTCTCATATATTGCCACCCACTGTGTGGCCTTTACCAGTGAACAAACTAGTGAGGCTTCTCTGCCGTGTACTTTCAACATCCCAAACTGTTAGTTAAGGGAACCTCTTTTCTCTATAAATTACTCAGTGTCATGTATTTTGTGATGGCAACACATAGGTGAACTAACACGTGCACATCTCAATGTTTGCAATCAATGTCAGAGAGTTATCACACACACTGAACAGCCCTCTGACTGCAAGATATAAATTGGATCTATAATGTCATATCACAGCTTATTTTATGTTTCTCAAAGAAGCAGACTCAGCTGTCAGCCTGGATTTTACCATGTTGCTCATTCTGGGAGGAATAACTGTGTTTTTTCTTTTCTGTCTGTCTTCTACCAAACTGGTGCTCAGCAAACCATAGCTGAAGCTGCCTAATGAAAATGCAGTTTCGATAGAGCTGTACACCCATCCTAAAATGTGCAAACACGCTAATATGCAGAAAAGGGAAAGAGTCAGGTCATGTCTGTTCTCAGTTTTTAAAATGCTAATCCTTTTATTTTGAGACCCTTGGCTCCATCTTCTTATTAAAAGATGAACAAGCTTTGGCTGCAGAGCAACTGTGCTTCTTAGGGCTCCTTGAAAGAATGAAGAATGTGCCGATGAAAGGCGACGTGGTCCTAGGTCTTCATCAGCTTCTGCAGTTGACATCTCTGTTACAAGTTGCAGGAGTTCCTGCGAACCAGTCAAGAGTGAAGGGAAAATGCAGATGTAAATTATGTCATGCCTTAAGACTGTGGAAAGGTGAGGCCACATGTTCTAGAAAGGAGGTTTCAAATGACTTTATAAAATTCAGATGTACCCTTGGGAGAATTCTGAAAACTCACTGTTTTCCAAAAGTCTGATGGATCCCTGGAAAGACATTAAAATGAATTCATTTTCCGTTTCTTTGTGGTTGATGTCAGAAAATGCTTGACATGAAGCTAAGGAATGGACTGAATTGTTCTGTGGATGGAATGTGACTTTAGCAAGCTGCCAAAATGCCTCCAGATGTTCACTGAAGCTTATCAAGATCCTGGGCTCACAGGATGGAGACAGGCTGAACAGTGCATGGTGCACAGGCATATCCTTCAGATTTTGACTACTGATCTGCTCAGTGCTTCTTTTCAAGGTCCTGAATTGGTTCTCAGGGAAGCACCTAGCTTAAAGTCTTTGTCATCTCTGCACCCTGTGTTGGTCAGCTTTCTCTTATTTCTGTTATTGTGTCAGACTATGAGACAATCAAGAAGAAAAGATTGCTGTTGTTTTGTGGTTTGGGACAGTTTAGTCAGCTGCCTGGCTTCTTTGATTACTGCTCAAGATGAAACAGTAGGTAATAGCAAAGGTGTGTGTTAGAAAAGACCCATTCATTTCTTAATAGTTGGGAAACAGAAAGTAAGAAGAAGGGACAAGAGGCCTAATAGCCCCTTCGAGGACACGCCTCCAATGACCTAACTTCCTCCCACTAAATCCCACGTCCTAATAGTTCTACCATCTTCCCAGAGCACACAGGCTAAAGACCACACCTTCAGTACATGGATCTTTCAGGGGAATGATCAACCTTTCACCATAGTAAGTCTCAAAGAAGTTCCCTTGGGTGAGAGTCAAACACTGCTGAGTGGAACTATGAACGTTTTGCAAACCACTATGGCAAGTCAACTCCTTGTGTGAAAGAACTCACCCTATGAAGAATATGATTTAAAATTTCCTGGGCCCATTTCCTATTACTTCAAAAGGAAATAGTAAGATGAAAGACTGCCTTGGGAAACTACAATATATAGCAGAAGGTAGCAGAGGAGATGACCCAGTCTGTAAAATACTTGATAGAGTAGCTTGAGGGCCTGAGTTTGATATCCAGCAACAAAATAAAAAAAAAATCTGACTACAGGAGTACATGCCTCAAATCCTTGGTGCCAGGGAGGTGGAGACAGGCAGATCACAGGCCAGGCAGCATAGCCTAATCAGCTCCAGGATCAGTGAGGGATCCTGTTTCAAAATATAGTGTGGAGAGCTATTGAGGAAGACACCTGACATTGGCCTCTGGACTCCACATGCACAAAGCACACATTTGCATGCATACATGCACACACACACACACACACACACACACACACACACACACACTTCTCCCTAAGCAGAAAGGAGGCTCTGATTCCTGAAAGGTCTGCCGTCTCCACCAACACTTGCAGTTAAGGTAAGACCTACTGGGTTTCTATTTGGTGGAGCCTAATACCAGCTAGCCATCATGGTGAGGGTCAGATATACTGTGGAGAAGTCTGTTTACTGAACACTCTGCTTGCCTCTAGAGATGGGTGAGGCCCCAGAGAAAGCACACATGGCAGCCTCAGTGGAATGTGTTACTGTAATTGAATTGAGAAGACCAGAGTCACAGAAAGGGAAAGTCAACAGGGCAGAACTGCCAGGGGCTGATGAACAAAGAGGATAAAACCTGCAGAAATCTGAAAAGGGCTGGTGGTGTGTCAGGAAGCTGAGGTAAGCTTGAAGGGCAGAAAGAATTTGGGTCATCATAAATAGGCATAGGAATGAATACAAGTAAAGACAAGCTTTGCACGATATGAGGCCAATTTGGAGAATGTCTAGAATTTTCCACCAGGGTCAAGGCACAAATTTTGTCATGTATCACAATGAAGACATGAAGGACCTGTCCAAAGCACAGATCCTTGTTTCTTTTTCTGATAGGTTGACTGTATTTGGGTCTGGACATGGCCTTGGTCACCTGCATAGTTTTGTTGTCTTACTTTCTGAGATAGGCTCTCACTCCATTATTCAGGCTAGCCTGGAAGTTGCCATTTAGCCCAGGCTTGGCTTGAGCAAAGATCTTCTTACCCCAGCCTTCACAGTGTTGGTATGAAAGGTGTCTATCTCCATGGATGACTGTAAAATCTGCATTTCTAACAGGTAATCCAAATGACTCTGATGCAGGTAGCCTATGGACTGCACTTGGTCAAAACACTGACATCTATTTCTTAGTAAGAAAGAAGTCCAAAGACTTCTGGGTCTATGGGACCATCAGGGCTCACAGTGGACAATGCTCTAGACATATCTATAAGGTATTGTGCAGATTCCAGCTGTATCTGTGAGGGATTGTCTTGATTGGGTTAATCAAAGAGAAAACTGCAAGTAGGAACATTCAGAGACCTTCATTTTATAAAGCAGAGCAGGCAAGATGAGTGACCACATGCATGCATGCATGCGTCTTTCACTGCTTCTTGATTGTACATGCCATGTGATCAGCCACTTCAAGCTTTTTCAGACATGACTTCCTTGCCATGATGGACAGGACCCTCAAACTCTAAGGAAAAAACCCAACTAAACAATAACAACAATGACCCTTCTGTTTCGGTAATTTTTTTTGTACACTTGACACAAACTTGGACATACCACAGAAGAGGGAATCTTAATTGATGAATTGCCTTTGTCACATTGGCCTGTTGTCAGATCTGTGAAGCATTTTCTTGAAGAGAGGAAGAGGAAGAGAAAAAGGAAGAGGAGGAGGAGGAGGGAGAGGAGGGAGAGGAGGAAGAGGAGGAAGAGGAGGAAGAGGAGGAAGAGGAGGAAGAGGAGGAAAAGGAGAAGAAGAGAAGAGAAGAGGAAGAGGAGGAGGAGGAGGAGGAAGAAGAAGAAGAAGGAGGAGGAGGAGGGGGAGGAGAAGGAGGAAGAAGAAGAAGAAGAAGAAGAAGAAGAAGAAGAAGAAGAAGAAGGAGGAGGAGGAGGAGGAGGAGGAGGAGGAGGAGGAGGAGGAGGAGGAAGAAGAAGAAGAAGAAGAAGAAGAAGAAGAAGAAGAAGAAGAAGAAGAAGAAGAAGAAGAAGAAGAAGAAGAAGAAGAAGAAAAAGTAGTTATGTGTATGGATGTTTTGCCTACATGTATGCCTGTGGTACTGAAAGAGGGCTTAAAAGAAAGGCTGAAAGAAGGCATCAAATGCTGCCCTGGTACTAGAGTTACAGATGGTTGTAAGATATCCTGTGGATGCTGGAAATCAAACCCAGGTCCTCTGCAAGAACAGCCATTCCTCCTAACCACTAAGGTCTCTCTCTAGCCCTGTGTGGAACATTTTCTCAATTGCTAATTGGTATAAGAGGTCCCTGGGCTATCTGAGAAAGCTAGCTGATCTAAGTAACAGAAGCAAGTCCCTGAGCAATGCCTGCCCCTCTGTGGTCTCTGCTTCAGTTCCTGTCCCCAGATTCCTGACCTCCCTTGATAATTGACTGCAATGTGTAAGATAAAACTTTTTCTTCCCCTAAGCTGTGTTTGGTCATGGCATTCATCACAGCGACAGAAAAAAAGCAGACTAGGACATCATCGTGTATGAAGTTGCTTTTGTTCGGTATTTGTTGTAGCAGTGAGACAAGTGACAAATACAGTTTGCAACTTGGAATACCATGCACCTGCAGAAAACAAATCCAGAAGAGACATGGGGACCGGAACACGTGGGTAGAGACAGACCAAGAATGTCATCCTCTACTGTCATGTTCTATCTCTTCCCTACCTCACTCCCGACACCTTCCACCCAGACGGTCCCCACCAATTCATAGACAGCACTGAACCCCAGGAGACTTCCACCATCAAACACAGACAAAGGTATGGAGAGACTTTTGGTGATCCATAAGGAAGATGCATTTTCGGTTACTTTCTGTAGAATTGGGATCTGTGACTTCCCCATGACGGTGCCTCCGAGCACTGCCTGTAAGCAAGGCTGGAAATCAGAATCTTCTGAGAACATGGGAGAACTCATGTCCCTTCTCCCCGGTCACTGTTCATGGACACTTGTACACCATGACATTAGCCATGTGATTTCATGGCATCCAGCAGTGAGGATCAACTAAGTTATTTTTTTGAGACCCAGGAGTCTAATCTCAATGAGAACAATTCTGTCCACTCAACTTCTTGGATATGTAGGCTGGCCTCCGTTTCATAACTATTCACTTTGAGTTCTTTATGATCCCACCTGACTATCATCTGAGGAAGTGTTTGGAAGCTTCCTCTAGAGTAGGTCTCTGCTTGTCTTCTCAACTAATTCACCTCCTCCAGTCCCTTCTATTGAAATCTGGGAGACGCCATATTTCCATTCACATTCCGGTCTGCATGGATTGAAGAGAAAGTGACAACTTCATTAGAGACCTGTCTGCTCTTTCCATCTCTGTGCTGTGACTCAAGGGACTTCTGCTCCCAAGCTTGTCATTCCTCACAGCCGGAGCACTGAGCCCATCAGCTCAGAAACAGGAAGGGACAGTATCAATGAAAAATGCATCTTCCATCCTTCATTCATTTGTTGGTGCACTCGGCAAGTACTCAAGACCCAGATCCTGTGTCAGGTCACAGTGAAGAGGATGCTTTCTGTCCCCAGGGGGCTCTGAGTATAATCGGGAGAGGCAGATTGTCAGCAAATAAATACTCAAGGGCATTCCAAGTGCCACCAAGGGAAGCAAGGTCCTTTAACAGGAAGGAAGCGATGCAGGGGCTATGAGTTGGTCAGAATGATCAAAAAAAGTGTCTTGGTTAGTTTTTGTCAACTCAATAGAAGCTAGGGTTATCTAGGAAGAGGAAAATACTCCTTTCAGGTTGTCTTGCAGGCAAATCTGTGAGGTCATATTTTTGATTAATGATTGATATTGGAGGATGGTGCCCTCCTTGGTAGGTCGTTCTGGGTGCTATAAGAAAGAGGCTGAGCAAACCATGGAAGAAAGTCAGTTAGTGGTATTCCTTTATGGTTTCTGCATCAGTTCCTGCCTCCATGTTCCTGCCCTGAGTTCTTGCTCTGACTTCATAATGTACTCTAAGCTATGTGATGAAATGAACCCTTTTCTTCCTAAGTTGCTTTTGGTTATAGTGCTTACTACAGTGACTGAGATTCAACTAGGTCAGGTGTACTAGCTAGCTTCAGCTGCCAACTCGACACAAATGCGGGGTCACCTGAGATGAGGGAAGCTCCACTGAAGAATTGCTTCCCTCAGATGGCCCTTTGGCCATGTCTGTGTGTCATTTTCTTGATGGCTAATTGATAGAGGAAGGCCAACCCACTTTGGACAGTATTGTCCCTAGGCAAATGGGCTTGGGCTACAAGAAAACACACTGAGCAAGCTGAAGAGGACAAGGAAGTAGGCAATTGTCCTCCATGTTTCCTGCCTCTGCTCCTGCTCTAGTTTCTGCTCTGACTTCCCTCAGTGATGGATGTTTTCCTGGACATATAAGCCAAATAAACCCCCTCCTTCTGTAAGTTGCTTAGGTTCAGAATGTTTTATCACAGCCACAGACAGCAAACCAGAGAGGTATGATGGTTGCTAATTATCAGTTTGGTAGACTCTAGAATCTAAAAACCTCTGGTGTGTCTGTAAGGGAGATTCCAGATTGGGTTAATTGAAGTGAGAAGAAAATGTGGGCAGTGCCATCCCATAGGTTGGAGTTGTGTGCTGAGTAAAAAGGAGAGAGTGAGCTGAATACCATTATCTGTCTCTCCTGCTTCCTGACTGTAGACACAGTGTGATCTTCTGTCTCATGCTCCTGATGTCATGCCTTGTGATGATAGTCTGCACCCCTCAAAATGTGACCCAAAAACAAACCAACCAACCATCCAGCCAGCCAAACAACCAAACAACCAATGAACCCACCAACCAACCAACCAACCAACCAACCAACCAACCAACAAATCCACCAACCAACCAACCCACCAACCAACCAACCCACCAACCAACCAACCCACCAACCAACCAACCCACCAACCAACCAACAAATCCACCAACCCACCAACCCACCAACCAACCAAGCAAACAAACAAACAAAATATCCTTCCTTCTTCAAGCTGCTTGTCTGAGGTATTTTGTCCTAGCCATGAGAAAAATGACTGGTATAGAAGGGCCCTTAGGGGAGGGGACAGCCTGTGGAATGAAGGCAATGGGTTGCACTTGTTTCATACCCATGGCTGGGGCTCAGCCCCTGTGATTATCCACCAAACGTCTTCCAATGTAGAACAAACTGGTACCATTGACATATGAACCAGTTTCACATTTAGTGCATGCTTCCTGCTGTGGCATATGTCACACCTCAGTGGCTGAGGACCCATACCTGAAGGTCAAATCCAGCCATGCCCAGTGGATAGCTTCCATTATGGGTAGAGACTGATATGTCTTCCTATAGACACCATCTTGAGTCTCACTGAGAGTGATAAAGAAGAATGCAGAGATGAGCCTGTGAGTGACACAGGTGCCATTCACAATGGGGTTGATTTGGGGGCCAATTACAAAGCCCATCATTTAAAATGGCCTCTGTAAGGTGGAGAGGATTGAGCCAATTCTATACCTGCTATTGCCTCAGGTGGCCGTTTCAATCTGGCACACGGGTAGCAATCCTCCCAAACTGATGTCAGCAGTCATCAAAGTATCTCCAATAATTTGTGACTGATACTTACACTTTAATGTAACATCGATCAAAGTCGAGGCTACTTCTCTTATTTTTTGCTTTTGAATGAGAAAGGAAGACTGAGAGGGGAGAGGAAGCTGAGACTAATGTTGGGGACTGGGGATTTGGGAAGAGTGCATTGGGCAGTGTGTCTCCTAGGGTAAAAGTTATTTCTGTCTCCAGAACTGCCAATGGAGTACTCAAATGACCCTTAGGATCCACTGGAAAAGGGCTGAGCCCAGTGACAATGTCCTTGGCTCTCGTATCCCTCTTGTCCCTTGTCCACCTCTGTTACAGAGGCTAAGAAATGAAGAGTGATTGTTCAGTCTCATTGGAAGCCAGGGAGTGGCCAAGAGACACTGTGTGCCACTGTGACACCATAGACATTGGGTTTTGCTTTTCTGATAAAAGTAGATAGACCCAAATCTCCCCACAATGTTTGGTACAGCTCCTGGCTTGGTGTAATAACAGCATCTGCAGCCAGAACACAATACTTATCCCTTTATCAAAGCAACTGTCAGAGAAGCTCCAGAGAGCCCTGAAGGATGCTGATCTGGCAGGGATACCTCACAGAGCTCAGGGGGGAACCCTCCGAAAAGGAGGGCCTGTGTGAGCTCGGGTGGCCAGGTTCTCTTTTTCCTCCACAGGATGCATTGCTAATTGGATGAGGTATGACTCAGTTCTTGAGACTTGGCTTCTGGATAATCCGAAAACATGCATGGTCCGCCAACATACACAAGATAGAGAGATCAAGAAGGAGGGAGGGAGGGAAAGCATGGAAGAACAATAAGGCCCATCTTCTGAGAATAAAGTACACCAACTCCACCCTACATTACAGCAAAATACATGTAATTTCTACTTAAATGCTCAGAATACCAACAGCCGCATACAGGCATCATCAACAGTGGGACTTGTGTTTCCCGAATGTGGACTGGGAACTAGACTAGTGTGGTGGTCTCCCATTTAGAACTCAGGACAGGACTTTTAGGAATAGAAATAAGCTGGGCTTACAGAGATGAGTGTCTGTTTCTCTGTTTCATATCCTTGTTTTGTTTTGTTTTGTTTTGTTTTGTTTTGTTTTGTTTTTTGAGACAGGGTTCCTCTGTGTAGCCTTGGCTGTCCTGGAACTCACTCTGTAGACCAGGCTGGCCTCGAACTCAGAAATCCACTTGCCTCTGCCTCCCAAGTGCTGGGATTAAAGGCATGCACCACCACTGCCCAGCTCTCTCCTTGTATCCTTATGTGTCCATGTGATGGGGACAGGAGCTGAGAGGGTCTATGTTTCTTCTGGCCGTGTGGAGGAAGGGGTGGCAACCCTTGCAAAGAGCTGGGAAGACAACAACATATTGAGCCGATGGATCAGGATTACTGCAGGCTTCAGACTTGAGCACAGAGGTCAGGAGGATGGAGGGGAGGCAGAGAGACCAGCAAGAGCAGACAGTGACAGCTCCCCAGTCCTGGCCAGCACCTTCACACTCATGGGGTTGAAGGAAACAGGCATGTTGGGGAAGTGGCGGCTCAGCTCATCCACCATGAGCTGCTGATGATGGGAAGAGGAAGGAAGAGGCAGTTGCTATTCCATCACTCCCACCCACAGACCACACCTGGTGCCATGCCTCCTCAGAGGAGGTGAGGTGAGGCTAGTTGGCAGGCAGATTGGGGTGAGTTGTATCTTCAGGGGGAGCACCCCCCATCAATGTAGCTCCTGCCTTCCATCTTGAACATCAACCCTTCGCCTCAGATGCACCTGCTACCCTGATGGAGGGCTCAACTCACCCTCCACATCTTCCCTCTTCTTCTCAGCTTCCATGATTACTATAGACACGAAGATGCAGTTGGACAGCTCTCCCCAAGGCATTTCTAAGGGATCCCCCAGCACCCCTGTTTATCCACCTGGGCCTCAGAGCCTCTCCCCAGGGTGACACTACAGTGACAGAGCAGCTGGACAGAGCAGATCCTGAGGTAAAGGGCACACACTGCTTGTTCTTACTACCCTGGGGATGTGGTGGCAGAAGGCTCCTCCAGCTAACAAACTATACTCACACCCGACATCCCCAGGTAGAGAGATGCATCCATTCCCACTCTGGGCTTCAGCCCAGGCTCCCGGTACTGTTCCCGTCACTCGACGCCCCATCTCAGCCCGAGCCCAGCTGTTTCCTGCGGCATTTCATTCCAGAGGTACAGCTGTTTCTCTGCAGGCTGCATCTGCATGAGCTATTCTTAGTGTGGCCATAGCAGTCTTAGTGCAGAAGACCCCCCCTTGTGTGTGTGTGTGTGTGTGTGTGTGTGTGTGTGTGTGATGTGTTTTCATATGTATGCAGGTGCATGTGCACTGTGCACATGTGAGCACATGTGTGTGTCAGAGGGATCAATCATGAGTGTCATTTCCTCAGGTAACATCCAGCTCTATTTTTGAGACAGGGTATCTCTGGGGCGTGTTTATTTTATTTATTGTAGGTGTATATAACTGCAGGAGCATATACATCATAGAATGTATGTAGATTTCAGAGGAAAATATTTCGAGTCAGTGCTCTCCTTCCCCATGAATTTAAACACATATCAGGTCATTGGGTTTATGGGTCAAGCATCTTATCTACTGAGCCATCTGACCAGCCCTCAACATCCTCTATAAGAATAACCCTAAGGGATGTAGTTCAGTTGGTATTGAATTCTCCTGGCAGACACAAAGCCCTGGATCCTATCCCTAACACTGCCAAATCTGTTGTGGTAGCGCAGGTGTGTAATGTTAGCACTGGGGAGGCAGAGACAGGAGAATTAGAATTTCCTTCAGCTCCATAGTGGCTTTAAGGCTAGCCTGGGCTATATGAGACCCTGTTTAAAACAAACAAACAAGGAGATAGACAGACAAACAAACAAGAAGTAACTCAGGAACACAGGGCCTTTCCTTCTTGGCATTCACTCGATTCTACTTTGACAAGTGTTTTACTTCAAGAAAGAATTTTAAACCTGGGGATTTGACAGAATGCCTCAATACTGTCTGCAGAACCAGAATGGTAGCTTCAGACCTTAGGGAATTGTTTGGTCTGAAAAGGCTGCAGTCCAATTAATATTCTGTGAAAGGAAAACACAGACAAGCTTTGCTCCGAAGGGCCAGGTCCTGCATGATTCTAATACTGCCAATTGTGTGTGTGTCGTGCTCCAAATCCCACTTTGCCTTTCGAACCCCTTCGTTCCCTTAGCTATCTGGAGAACAGATAAACTCACTTGTTTGACCTCCATCTGAACAAGGGCAGGTGGGAGTTCCAAGGGGGAAATCACAGGAGCAGCATACAGCTTCCAGCAAGCCGATTCTCCGGCTCTTAGCCTCCAGGGCACCCCATTCTGACAAGACTATGCATTATATTCCTAGCTGAATCTTCCCAAAGGACACCCAGTATCTCTAGGTGGCTGTGGTTGTCAACGCCACCTTACCAACTGTGAAGGAAACTTGGGCTCCTGGGATCACAGGGAAAATTCTGGAATAGATGGTTCATTGCAGCCTGGTCTGACTTCTGTGCTGAGATGGGTCCCATGGGCTGCAGGTACATCGTGCAGGGCTCCTGTTTCTTGGTAATAAGGTCTCCAGGCAGGAAGAACGTCTGGAGCTCAAAGGCTAACATGGCTGCCGGGATGTCTGGGTCTTGGGAGAAATTAGATCATCCCATTCAACACCAGTTCCCAGAGCAGCAAAGTTACATGGAAATAAGTCATGCAAAGGTGATGGGTAAATACATAGGGGTTGCGGGTGCTCACGGGAAACACAACTCATTCGAGTCAGTAGACAATGGAACCCCTAGCCAAAGCCATTCATCTCAGGTTGGAATTACAATAATGAGTGATTTTCTTTATCAGTTTGAAGCTCTTTCCTGGTGGTTTCCATGCAAACAGGGTTGACTACGTTTTACAGACCAAGAGGTCACCTGTACCTGTCCTATGTAGTAATGGAATCACAATTACCCCTGCCAGATAATTATTTGCATAGGAAGCAGTGCCTGGGACAGATCAAGGGGGAAGGTATCAAAACTGTGTTTTAAGGTATCAAACATAGTTTTCCTGGGCTGGGATGTAGCTCAGTTGGCAAAAATGCTTATCTAGAGTGTATAAGGCCCTGGATTCAATCCCTTGCAACACATAAACCAGTGACCCCTGGCTGTTATCCCAGCACTGAGAGGGTAGAGACAGGAGGATAAGAAGTTCAAATCTATCCTTGGCTACATAGAGGTCAAGGCCAGCCTGTGCTATATAACACTTATAACCCTGCATATGTATATACGTACGTACGTACGTATGTATGTATGTATGTATGTATGTATGTATGTATGTGTGTGTATATGATTATTATGTATATATATGTAAATATATACGTATATATGTCTGACAAAATATTGTTTGAAATTTTACTACATATAAGAGATAGTTCAGAAACTACCTGGGGCATTATTTAGAGGCATTACTCAAGGTGTGTGTGTATGACTAAGGATTGGGGTCTTTGAACTAGGGCCCTTAGCTCTTCATGGTCTGCCCAGATCTTCTCAAATAGCCTTATGGCTTAGGCGAGCTTAAAAAAAATCAAATACCCTTAGGGAAACCATGCTCACTGACACAGTGACTGTCCATGGTAAACTCTAGGGCTCCCGTAGGCACCATGACAGTGGGACTAGCTCTCTGTCATTCATTCCTGGATTTCCTCTGCCAAGCTCTATACTTGGCTATGGAGGCACTGGATAAACACTACTTGAATGGAGATAACATAGAACTCCCAGAATGTACTTAGGCACCACTGCCATAGAGGTGGTGCCGGCAAAAGAAAGGAAGGGGTATCTTTCTGTGTTCTAGAACATTCCAGCTCCTGGGTCAAATGTGTTACATGGATTATTTTCAGAAACCAAGGAGGTGAGATTTAGGAGAGTGAGTGTGGTTTGGGAGCTGGCATACTGCCTTGGGTGTGGGGGGCTTCTGGCACCTTTCCCTTCTGTGTGCCTCAACGGGACTCAAAACAACCTCAGTCCCTAACTGCCACCCTTCATGCCTGGTACCACCTTCCCAGCCCTGCTGCTAGACAGGACCTGTGTCCCTGAATCATACCATACTGAGGCAATCCTGAGAGGGATCTCAGTTCTCAGAAGCACTAAAGTTCATTTCCAGTGGGAATCCTGTGGTGCCCCTGGAAGCTGGCTCACGTGTATAACAAAACAACCCCTTGAGCTGCTGCTGATTAAAAATGGCATGCATTCATCAGAGCTGCCTTCATCCTTGAGGCTCAAAAGAGACTGAGTTGGGCGATAGACTGACTTAGAGGCAAACAATCTTCTAAGGCTGCCCCGATGGAGTGTTTCTGGACTTATACTGTACTCATGGAGAACCTTGAGACAAGGTATGGTGGTATGACTATAATAGTTCAGATATCATTACAGAAATACACAGTGGCATTGGCTTTTTGTGCCCTGGAAAAATCTGGATTTCAAGGTCAAGAGGGACCCAACAGTCTCAGAGCTCAGGTCTGACAGAGTCTTTTCCACATCATGACCACATACAGCCTCTGAACTTCTGCAGGTTGATTGTGTTTCTATAATCCTCTGCAAAGTGGGATAACTGCGGTGCCTGACTTCCAGGGTCGTGATGAGGCCTGGGGAGACAGTGCTGTGATGTCATGTTAAACATGATCCTGGTACACAACGCTTGTCATCCCAATTAATGACTGCATGGGCTTCAAGAGTCATGGTAGAAAGTCCCACAAGCTGTGGCTGGCTTCAGCCAGAGACATATATTACCTTACTTGAAGGTTAGATGTCCAAGAACAGTGCGATGTATGGGGTGGGGGGTGTTGGTCCTTGCTGGGAAGGGCTGTGAAAGTTGAACATGATCCCATTACCTGCTTCCTTCCTGTATAGTCTCAATGCCCCGGACACTACTCCATGTATAGCAAAGAACCTGTAAACCTGAGTAACTAGAAGTACATTTCATCTGACCCTCAAATAAGGCTCAGACACGGGTATCATTATTGTGGACACACACACACACAAACACACACATACACATCCACGCATACACACACACACACACACACACACACACACACACACAATGACCTTTATCTGCTTACAGCCACTAAAGGTGCTATGTGAATACCTGTGGGTTTTCTAGAACACTCTGGAACCTAACCGTACTGAAGTAAGAAGTGTCTGCCTAACAGATGCCAAATCCCATCTTCAAATAATACCCAGACTCTGATGAGACCAGTGAAGTTTGGGCGAGCTGGCTGTTAGTGTTAACTATGTGGGTAGAGACGTCCTGTGACGTCTGTCATATTACCTGCTTCCACTGTCTAGATACCACCTCCTAAAGGTTCCACAGGGTCTCAAGGCTCTGTATATCTGGGGAGCAAGCTACCAGGGAGACATTTAAATTTAAACCTTAATATTGCCTTCATATTTACATCTCCTAAAGATACCTGGTAGAAACCCTTGAGAGCCATGTTTTCCTGGGAAGTAACATTAGTTTAGGAATGCCCCACCCTTTCCAAACTGTAATTAGGTGGTTGAATACATACAATGTGTGGGGATGTCTGGAAAGGCCGGAAAATGCCTTGGATCCTCTGGGCCTGCAAATGCAGGTATTTATGGGCCACCTGATATGGGTATTGGGACCTGAACTCGGGTCTTCATCAGGAGTAGTGGGCCCTCATAACTGCTGAGCCATCTCCAGTCTCCATATTAAATTTCTTAATATTAGAGTTACATAATGCCTGGGAGTTGATCCAAAAATAATTTAGAGGGGACAATAAGTGTAAGTTAAGATGAAATGAGATTGACCATGAGGCAAAAATAAAGCTGAGAAATTGCCAAATGGAAATCCTCTACATGACTTCTAACTTGGTGTGTGCCTGAGAAAAATATCAGGGCCACATGTGGCACTGTGGCTGGTTTTTTTTTTTTTTTTTTTTTTTTTTTTTTTTTTTTTTTTTTGAAACATATCTCTCAGAAACACACATCGATATATTTATGTGAGAAATGATAGGTGTCTAGGACTTGCTGCAATAATTCAAAATTGTCTCTATAAAGAGATTAAAAATAAAATTTGCCATGTTGTCCATTGTTAAAGCTGTGTAATGGACATGTGGAATATTGTATATTTTTTTTCTATTTTTGTTTGTTGGAAATTTTCATAATAAAACCTTTAATAACAGAAAACAGAAAAAGAAGAATTGCTTCCCAGAGCCTGCTTTATAAATCTACCACAGTGTTTATAGCCAAGGCAGAAAAAGACAGCGCAATAAGGAAACTCACGGGCCAATCACACTGATGGATAGATGTACAGAAGTCCTAAATCACATCTAAATGAAACGGTAGCAGATTCAGCTCAACAATGTACATAAACACAATGCGAAAACGTCGATTCAGCGTTACAAAGTAATTGATGGATGCTACGGGTTGAGCTGGATTCTATCCTTCCAGAAGTTACAGAAGCCCCAGTACTCATTCTTATGAGACTGTTTTGGAATCGGTTATTTATGGATGGTTAAAGTAAGGCAAGGTCATGAAGGAGGGACTCTAACCTTAGACAACAGGTATTCTTATAAACAGAGGAAAGTAGACACCAACTGAAAAGATGAAGTGAAGACTGGGTATACAGAATAGCCATATATAAGCTGAGATGACTCTAGTCTATGTCAAATTGACAAAGCCAGCCAGAATGCCCACATACAAGCTAGGATTGGAGTTATTACCTTTAAAGATTTATAATCTCTTTATATAAAATAATGGTTGACTAGGAGTTCAGAGAACCAAGCTAAGAAATCTACCTAGGCCTTGGTCTAGTTTAGATATAAAATGTCCCTGCTGGCTCATATACTTTAATTTGGTCTTCAGGTGGTATTGCTGTTCTGGGAGACTGGAAATTTGGAGCCAGAAGCTTGGTTGGCAAAAATGGGTCACAGTTGGCAGGTTTTTGAAAGTCATCATCTGGCCTTGCCTGTGACCCAAGCTCTTTGTTTCCTGATCTATTAAGATATGAGAAGCTAATGCCTTATACAGCCACTTCTGTGGACGGAGCTGTAGCCATGGATAGGGGGAGGCTGCCACTGGTGGAGCTATAGCCATTGATGGAGATGCCACCATGAATGGAAGTGCTGCCATTGATGGAACCGTAGTCATGGATGGGGGGATACTTCCACTGATGGAGCTGTAGCCATTGATGGAGATGCTGCCATGGATGGAGATGAAGATGCTGCCAAGGATGGAGCTGTAGCATGACCTGGGGAGAGGGTGGTAGATGCTGTTATGGATGGAGAAGCTACCATAGATAAGGTGGCCTTGGCTGTCCTGCCTTTCCTGCTATGATGAACTGCAACCTCTGAGACTGTGATTTTAGAAAATGAGCCAACCTCCAGCTGCATCTGGCTACAGCAATGAAAAGTACCCAATGCTGGTCCCACGAAGCCTGCTCACTTCAGTTACAAACATCACTGCTTTCCAGTGCCCAGTAAAGGTTAGGCCGTGTGTTCCCACATGTGCGTATGAGGCAAGTAATCACAGTGCACCGGCAGCATTACTCACAGAAACTCTGCGAGGTATAAATAAACTGTGATATATTGAACAGTGAATTCTAAAGAACTGCAAAGGAATGGCCTGAGATGTATACCTATGAATATGAATGACTCTCGAATAATAATATGGAGATCAATAGGTAGCAAAAGGCCACAAAACTATAATTTTATTGGCGTAAATGTTAAAATTAGGTATAACTAAATAATGTGCTACTTGGACACACACACACACCACATGGAAGGGTTCATATAACGCAATTCCTTAGTTTTTGTCCCTGAGTTTCTGACTAGGTACATGTGAGAGTGGAGGCAGAGAATCTGTGTTTCTAACAAATGGCTAAGTGGTGACGACACACACTGTCTACGGATTGTACCCCGGGGATCGCTACTACAACGTCACACATGGAAATGATGCATGTGGATGAAATACTGGGTTGAGGGAGAGGGGTGACTAGGAAAGAGTGCAAAGAGGTTTTAAGATACCAGTGACACAGGGACGGAGGAGAAGCCTCAGTGATAAAGCGATTGCCATGCAAACATGAGGACCCGAGGTCACACCCATAAACGTCAAGACTGTTGTGATCTCCCTTTAATCCCAGTTCATAGGAAGCAAAGACAAGGGATGCCAGGGGCAGGATGACTAGCTAATGGGCAAACTCCAGGTTCATTGAGAGACCCTGCTTCAATACATGAAGTAGAGAGGAACTGAAGAAGATACTTAGCATCGACTACTGACACGTATGCACATGCGCACAGGCACCCACATGCATGCTCATGCACATGCACACACACACACACACACACACACCACCACCACCACCACCACCACCCCCAAAAAAGAACTTTAAAATTTAGAACTTAAGATGTACGTTTGCATGGCAGTCATTTCTGTAAATACATCTCTGTAAATGCGTATCTAAAATTTAACAAGGCAGAACAGAAAAGGGTCTCGTGGGCCCCTTCTATTCCCTGCAATCTCTTTGCTGAATCATCTCCTGGCCTTAAAACATCAGCGCCAGACTCAAAGAAGAAAGAAAAACAAATGAAGGTAATAAGTAGACCACTTGCTGAGCACTATCTAAACTCCACCCAGGACTCTTGCCTGACATTTCTGTAATTTATACACATTCATCTTGAAGGTGCTGAAAGCCAAAGAGTAAAGAGAGAATCAACTAAGTCAAGACTTCATGGCTAATATATGATGGAATTAAAATTCAAACCCAGGTTAAGAGGTTAAGTCTACTCTTAGTCACTGTATTTTCAGTTTGCTGTTACTATAACAATACACCCGAGGCTGGTACACCATGAAGAAAAACACATAGGGTTAGAGGTTCAAAGACATGGGGCTAGTACTGCTTCACATTAAATGAGGACCTTATTACAGATGGAATCACAGTAGCGGGGACAAAATTGTGAAATAAGAAAGCTGGAAAGCCCTGGAGACACTATGGTCCTTCATGAATTAGGTTATCACTTTCCAAGGATGAGTTAGATCCCGGATAACATAAAGATCCAAAGTAGTTGACTCCACCTCCTCAAGACCTCACACCCTAAGTTACACTTGGGACCAAGTTTCTAATGCAGGAACCCTAAGAAGACACATGTAAACTGTGTTCAGACAACTGCAGGCTTCAGACTCACATGTCACAGTCTGTCCACTGCTCACAGGTATTGACACTGTGAAACACATCAAAAGGCGAAGCTGGAGACATGGCGTTAAGAGTGCTTGCAACTCCTGCATACAACCCAACTTTGGTTCTCAGCACCCATATTAGTGAGCCCCAAATGCCTATAACTCCAGCTCCAGGGAATCCACCACCCTCTTCTGGCCTCCATGGGCAACTGCACACACATACATGCACAGACATCTATCTACACATAAGAGAAAATAAAATAAATCTTTAAAAAAATCAAATTCTCAAACCTAAAGCCAGTGCACTCTAATAGACTTTATTTGTACAACGGGGACAACATAGCTTTCTAAGTGACGTTTGCGCATAAATAAAGTCAGAATCGGGACAACGGCTTTGCCAGGCCACAGAAGACAGGAGAATTTGTGATCCACTTGACTTTGTAAACCTTTGAATGGGTGACCAATGTAGGTTTAAGAACATGTCCATTTAAGGTGGGACAGAGACAAACCTATGGATGTTGTGTGTTAAAATGCTCTCAGCAAGAAAAGCCGGTAACATAGAAATGCAGAACATTAAGGATGGAGGTGATACCAACCGGGGGAGCTAGTTTCCCCATCGTGTACAACAAAGCAGCCCCTCTTCAAAGGGTTGTAATAATTAGAGATGTCTATTCCACGGCACTTTGCATTTACAAATATATTCATCCCGAGGTAATGTTTGTAGCTCAAAATACCCGTCCTTTCTCCATGTTCAAAAACAGGCAACAAAGTCCTGTGAATCACACTGGGTGACTCAGCCTTTGTGTATGCTAGCACAGGTGCATGAGGAAGGGAGGCATGGGTAGGAAAGGCAGTCCTCCAGCCCTCCCAGATGGAACAACTTCATTCGGTGGCAGCAGGAGATGGCTTCTGACATGACTACAGAATGAGTTCATTGCGTTGTAATTTGCATTTTTTAAAAAAAATCTGTTTCTTCCACTTAAATAATTCTGCTTGGCGGGTCCTTTTCTCTGATGCCAGAGAGAATAATACAAACACTTCTGAAGCTTTCAGAGTTTGATAAAGAACCTGTTTTCAGAGAGGTAATCTTGGCTGTCGGGACGATGAAGAGGGGATGGAGAAAGGAATGGGTATACCAGGGAGATGACTGAAGGAAAGGAAGAGGGCTGGGGACTCTTGGACCTTAGAAAGGCTCTTGGTGGCTACTTGTTGTGATGAGAAATACTGAAGAATATTTTTGCTACTCCGTAAAACTTCCTAACATATTTTACTGGCTTTGAACCTCTTTAGCTTGCCCCCAAGAGTGGGTGGTAGCTACAAAGACCAGTTTGAACTACATGTTCCTTTCTGATCAGCTGCTTTGGTGAGAGGTATCGTGCTGATTTGACTGAGAAATGTCCCTCATAGGCCTGGGTGTTTGAACTCTCAGTCCCCCGTCAGGGAGGTTATAGATGCTAACACCTCATTGGAAGAAGTTTGTCTCCGGGGACAGTTGTGAGAGTTCACAGCCTCTCTCCCCTTCAGTGTTCTCTCTCTGCTTCATGTTTGTGGGTAAAGATGTGATTTTCTGGCTTCCTGCTCTGGCCACCTGCTGCTCTGCTTTCCCCATTATTAAAGACTCTCCAGCTAGCACCACAAGTCAAATTCAAGTCTCCCTTCCATACGTTGCTTTTGGTTGTGATGCTTTAGTTATCACAATAACAAAAGAGTAACTAACACAAGTGTGAACCACCTGGCCCTACATAGACACTCGCAGATCAGCCCCATTCCATCTCTGTGAGCGGCAAAGTAGAGAAAGAAGCAGCTTCCAGTGCCATCACTAGAAGAAGAGAGGGTGGGTGTTAGTAAGTAAAGTCACAGCTGCTGGCCTCAGCATCCCACAAAGCTCTGTTCTGACTCCAGCTCTGGGATTCTGAGCCCCTTGTGTATGATTTTTACAAGGCCATTCTTTGTCAAGGCTAATGGTAACCACAGCATAGTGATATAATTGTGAGTTCTTATCCATTTTTTTTTAAAATTATATCCTTTGGATCATCGAAGAATTTTGTGACCCAATATTTCATTTCTTTTTTAGAAGGGTTCCCTAAATTATAGATAATTAAGTCTGTAAATGAAAATGCTAGTCCTTTCTTATGAGAACCAAGATACAAATATTATGAGCATTGTTATTTATTGTGCATATGTGTATGAAGGGTGTGTACAGGTGCCCCAAGACCTTAGCACAACTAACACCATTTTGGAGGCACCATTTTGATCTTAGAACCCATAATGTAGGTCCCCACACCTACCAAAATGGGAACAAAACCCATCAAAGATCTGGCCCTTAATTCCAGGATCCAGGGAAGTCCCTAGATGTCCTAATCTTGCTTTTTGGCTTCTGTGGTTTCGCTTCTTGCTAACCGTTCGTACTAACCGAAGTGTATCAAACAGGATGTGGATTTTGTGCATAGAAGATGAAGGACGGTGAGGCTCAGGGATGCATGATTTGGACAAGTTCAATATCCAGTCACGGGCTGGCAATACAGGCTTTCTATGCAGCGTTAAGAGTGTCTGTGAGCTCGGGGAATAGTTCTCGCCTTCCACCATTGGTTCCCGAGAGATCAAACCCAGGTCAGCAAGCTTGTGGGCCAAGTGACCTTTTATTCTAATATCCCTCTCCCTGTCCCCCCCCATCTCCCTCCTCCTGTCCCTCTCCCTCCCCCTTATGCTTCCCCTCCCCCTTTCCTCCACTCTCCCTACTTTCCTCTCCTCTCCATTCCCTTTTTGCCCCCTTCCCTCAGTTTCCTGGGAATTTGCAATTTAGCAAGTAAAGCTTTTTAGTGATAAAAGATCACATTGATTTGAGATTAATTGTTTTAAATCCCAATTTAACAATTTATTAATTGTTTAATAAAGACAGAGGGAAGAAGAGGAGAGCAAGAGACAGACAGACAGACAGACACACACACACACACACACAGAGAGAGAGAGAGAGAGAGAGAGAGAGAGAGAGAGAGAGAGAGAGAGAGAGCGTATTAGAGAGGAGAGCTAAGTTTCTGCATCTGAAACATAGAGTGCAGAGATTTTTGAATCCCAGTTGGACAGGAGGATCCCGGATCCAGGTTCTCTCAGATACAGCGCATGCGTCTCCTTAACAAACCCCTCTTCTATTGCGTTAACTTCATCTGGGATTAGTTCCCTACCCTTCAAAAAGTATTTAACCCTATCAGAGTGGTTGAGAGTCTTCTTACGGGTTCAAGCCTAGTTAACAGTTGTCACAGACTGAACTGTAGCTTCCCATCCTCAAGAAATGACTTCAAAGGTTTAAGTACTAAGTTCTAGCCCCCAGTACCTCAGTGGGTAACTGTACTTAGAGACAAGGAGGTATTGCTAAAATGCTTTCCCTGAGTTGGAGGATGGAAACAGCCGCTATCCTACAACCACACATGGTCCCGCTGACTAACCAAAGTTTGGTTTCACCACAGTACACTCTGGGGAACCAGTGAGTTTACTGAGCTCACTCACAGAGCCTCGGTGAGGGGATACTGGGAGAAGCATGGGCAATCCCAAAGCAGCTGCGCTGGGAAGCCCTCAGCCACTATGTGTGGGACTGCGGAGGAGGTCAACCTCGTGAAGGCAATCGTGGGATGAAGAGCAAGGGGCCACAGGCTCCTAAGACTCACTGAAGAGTCCTGAGCTGCCATCCACGCCATTGGATCTAAGATGGCTCCTGGCACACCGGTGAGACAGCAAAAAGAAACAGAGGCCATGGCACCCCACTCCCACAGTACACATGGTGATGATATAATGAGCTACAATTGGCCAAGGATTTAAGGACTTGGAGTTGGCTCAAACACCATATATAAGTTTATGAGCTAAGCAGTAAACTCAGATTTGCACCATAATGCTGGTCTCTGCGGTCTGATTGGCTGGGATTCATCACATGACTCCACTGCCTCTCGCCTGCCATCCTCAGTCCTATTCACACAGTTAAGGATGATGGCCATGTAGATTGTGTGCCTTACCTACTATATACTCTAGAACCTTCCCCTCCCCCAAGTCCCAGGGCCACCTGCAATTAGGGCAGAACAGTGGCTGATACCTCAGGTAAGAGTCCAATGACCCCACCACCACCTCATCATTCTCTGAGGAGTGTCACATCCTCACAAATAGACGCAGATGAGCACAGAGATAGGTGGCTGCAAGTCAGAAGACAGTGGCTTACCATGGGATGCCTGAGAAAAGCAATCACGGTAAAGCAAGGTCAGTAGAGATTCCTGACTGGTGTCCTCATCAGAGGAGGTTATCAGGATGCAGACACACACAGAAGGATGCTGTGTGCAGACACAAGGAGTCTGGACTCCCGCTGGACTCTAGTCTCCAGACTGGGAGAAAATGGGCTTCTGTGATGTATCCTCCAATCTGTGGTACTTTGTTCTCAGTCCTGGCAAAACCAATGGCTGAGCCTCCCTCACTGCACTGAGACAGGAGCTTTGGTCCTTACAGGCTGAACCTCATTTTCTTGGCTAACTGTGGCACTATTCAACCAGACACTGGTCAACTGAAGAGAGGAAGGAGAGAGAGAGAGAGAGAGAGAGAGAGAGAGAGAGAGAGAGAGAGAGATCAAAACAGCATTTAAGGGATGAAGAAAATAGATTTGTGTCTTCTGAAATAGATTTCTGTCTTCTGTTACCCAAGGGAAAAAATAGAGATATTGAAAGAGGAGAAAAAAACAAAGAGCAGTGTGCAGAATCAGGGGCTTGAGAAGCTCACTGAAGGCACCCAATGAACATATTTTGACTTCCCACATTGAATCTCTTTATTCAGCTCCTCACTATGAACATGTCAAGTGTCAGAAATGGTGTCTCTATAGTAGAAGAGAATTCCGCAGTCAGAGAGGGAAGGGACGTCTCTCATTGAGACCCAACCATGGGCCGGGGGCAGCAGCACTGACTTCAGTATATGATCATCGGCCCTCACAAGACTCTTAGATAGGGGGTTCTACCAAATTCACAACTGTAGCACCTGCTAGAAAGATCTGATGAGGAGGATTTGGTTTCCGGGGTTGATGATTCCAGGGCTGGGGTTGGGACACAGCTCCATAGGATGCCGTGCCCAGTCTCTGCAGCTTTACTTTCTAACAGCCATCTCTGTCACATCCCAGCCTCATTCGCCTGGAGCTATCTCTTCCTCTAGTTTCCTCTAATGGGGCTGGAGTGGGGATGGGCCATGACTGTCTCTGCAGGGCTGGGTAGCCAGACTTCCGGCCAAAGTTATGAAATGGAAACAAGCACTTGGTTCAGGCTGGCACCACTGTTGCTACTACCAGCGCTTGCAGGAAAAAGAGAAAGGTTTCAAGCCAATGTCGTTCCCATGACATAACCTCCTTTCCCCCACATTGACAACAGCATGGGGGACCCCAGGTCAGCCTCTGCTAAAGGGACCATTTTTAAGATTCTGCCATATTTCTCATCAGCATCTGCCCTGTCACCTACCCTGAAGACAATTTCCTTCCATTCCCCACCGTAACCCTATGTAACTTCTTACGATGCTTCTTTCTACAGTTTTGTCACATGTCCCCTCATCCCTCTCTCTTTGCCTGACTTATCATTGTCCTCCCACTTCAGGCTATTGTTTCTGTCCTTTCTCCCATTCTAACCTTCTCTCCGTTCATCCATTGGTTTGTCTATGGTTTGCACGGCTGTATTCCCCACCCAATGTGTTCATTCTGCTTGCACTTGTGAACAAGCCATTTGAAAAAGTTGAAGGTGTGTGTGTGTGTGTGTGTGTGGTGTGATGTGTGTATACACACGCACATGTGTGTACCTATGGAGGCCAGAGGTTCACATGAGGTGTCTTCCTCAGACCTTCTCCATCTTTCAAGATGATTTTGAATGTATTTTATTGCATGTGTATGAGTGTTTTGCCTGGATGCATGTCCCTGTATCACACGTGTACCTAATTGTTGGGAGCCAACTTTAGTAGAAAGCGGCTAGATCAACTTTGCAGCCATCTGGAACCATATACCCTGATGAAAGACTTGGTTGTCAAAAGCCTATAACAGCTGAAGCACACTCTGATAAATATATTGTTTATCCCACATAGCTTGTTTTGCTGTTTAGTGACCTCAGCTGTATGGTGCACGTGGTAAAATGTTTTCACCTGTGTTCTCCTACTTGTGTATATAAATACCTCAGAATTCCCTTCAATAAGAGAGACTTGAGAAAATAGAAGAGACTGAATCACACCCTGTCTTGTCTCCATTCTTCGTGTCTCTTGCCCCAAGAGCCACAGTCTCTCTTGACCAGAGCACTTAGCCCCAAAAGTGTTGAGGAAAAGTGTTGAGGCAGAGTGTGGGCCTCAACACCTAATAACCACAGAAGTAAGAAGGGGTCAGATCCCTTGGAACTGGAGTTAGAGATACTTGTGAACCATCATGTGGGTTCTGGGAACCAAACACAGGTGAGTACAGTTTACCACTGCGCCATCTCTCCAGCCCCTCCCTCCACCTTAGTGTTTGGGACAGAGTCTCTTGTTCCACCTGGAGCTTGCTGAGTCAGCACAGGACTGGTGTGCTGGTAAAGGGGTTCCAGGAATCCACCCATCTCTTCCTCCTCAGTGCTGGGATCACAGGTTCATGTTTCAGGGTTGGGCTTTGATGTGATGTTAAGAATAAAGCTCAAGTCCCAGCGCTTGCATGGCAAACACTTTACCAATGGAGGCATCTCTCAAGTCCTGCTAAGATATATTCTTTAGCAGATATGGTTCCTCCTCCTGATTCTTGGGATGCAATCGCACTGTATAACCCAGGCTGGCCTTGAACTCACAGTGCTTCCCCTCTGTTGCCTATGTGCTGGGATCACAGACCTATGACACTATACTCATCTGGCTAGATTGCTGCAAGCCAACTGTTCACAATTCATTCCACAAAAGCAATCTTTCAAATCTTCTTATCACTCCAAGTCCACCCTCAGGGAGTCTCTTCCACAGCTTTTCCTTCTTCGCCACTCCATTTCACGAAAGTTTAATTCCACAGTCATATCTGCATGCTGTGTCCCCTTAGAGCGCATTGACATTGCAACCAGTTTCTGTACCATGTGGCAATGTTAACTCTGTTCAGGATCCAGAAAGAGACAGATGTGGAGAGACTCGGAGACAACTAACGAGGCCAAAGCAAAGACTTACTGATAATAACCTCGTCTTAAGCTTTGTATTGCCATAACAGGCAGAGGCAGCTCCAGTCTCCAGCCCAATCATTTGTGCTTCAACATATTGAAAGACATTAAAAATTTTTCATTTGCTCCCAGCATCCTAATGACTGTGAGCCTGAGAGATAGGCTTATTCGGGTTTTACGATGTTCTTTGAAAAATGATAGAAGTTGCTTTTTTAAATTAAGGTGGCAACACCATTGATAATTTAAACATTGCAGGCATTCCGAAGTGCTGTGATTTGTAACACTGGTTTTAATTAATGCCTGCAACCCGGCTGTGAAAATTGGGACCTGTAATTTGTGAGTTACAGTAACTGCTAGTGTTTATTAACCTAGCAGGTCAAATTCTGGTTTCATGCTCTTAGATACACATATATATCATCAGCCTATTAAACTTCAAGTTGAAAGGTGATAGGAGTGTGAAATAATCACCCACAGGTAATGTGTCACCCCTGAAAACAGATGCAAGTAAGACTGTTACCTTCTCGTTCTTGGTTAACCCCTTCCTCCCCGCACTGGACACTGAACCTCTTCTCCTCTGCACCCAGGGTGCTATTACTGTAGTGCCAGCCTTCACATTCATCTCAAACCTGGATTATAGAAAAGTTGAAGTGTTTCTTCTACCCTGCTAACTTCTGTCCACACACCCCAGGGACTAGACGACCCCGTATGCAGTTTTCCAGTCATAACTTGGGTAAAATGAGAATATCATGAAAACCACACGGAGCACTTTACACAGGGTCAGGAGGCATTGTGAAAACTTACACACACACACACACACACACACACACACACACACAGAGAGAATACATTTCAAAATGATTAGGATCAAAAGTGTCCCAGATTCTTTCAGGAAAAGAGACTAATCTGGACATGCAACTCATATGTTTCACATGCATATCATGCAGGCACTTGAACAACCAAGTTACCTCCTTACCCCCTCAAGTACTAGGTATAATTTCATTTAGGCCACACTATAGCAATGGAGAAATGTTTCTCCCTATGACTGCAACAGTGGAGACGCTTCTATCATACAGCCATCGTGAGCTCCATTTGTTCATTCAGAATTTATTCCAGGGATGGCAATACACAAAGCACTATACCATTTGTTCACAGATACAAAGGACGGCTCAGGAATGAGTGGCGGATGTCAATCAACCATCCAGGGTTCTTGGGGAGAGGTGCACACGTGACTGAGATTCTCCCAAAAGTGAGCATGTAACCTCAACCAAAGGACCAGAAGACTTCATCAAGGATGTACACTTCAGTCTGCTGCTCATTCTCCTGTGAACTGGGGCTCAATTTCCTCATTTGAGATTGGTCATGCTATTCAAAAGGCAGTTGTAATGAGTGGACACCACAGCTGCACTGCTTTTCCAGAAGGCCCGTGGTGCTCATGAACAGCCATCAAACAGCACCAGTTAAGATGTCCCTGTGGTTGCTAGTCAAAGGTTCTCTGAACCTCATGGCTTTCCACTGAGCACCCCACCCTGGCCTAGAGTCTCACTGCTTATGAATACAATAGAGCTGGACCTTACTTATCCTCCAAAGGGTCTTTACAGAAACCAATGTGTAGCTATAGAGAAGGGAGCAGAGTAAAAATTATTACCTATCCCCCTGGCAACAATCTGGAGGCTTATGGCTAACTTCTGGGATTCTGATCCCACGGGAAGTCATTCAAAGAGTACAGAAATGGTCTCTATGCCTGGGTCAATTAAGTCCATATGTGCATAATAGCTTGCCTTGCTATAATATTTTTGCTCCTTAAATCATGGATTCAAATTAAACTGTATGTAATATCTGGTCCTATTTCATCATAAAGAAAAAGTGTGACTCCTAGCCTGTGTCTTTGTGGTGCAGCAGCAATGCCAGGAGGGGTCTTAAGGTGACTGCATATTGGCCACACAGTTCAGTTCAGTTTCTTAGCTAGGTATGGGTAAAGGTACATCACACTGTAACTCTCCATTATATCTATTTGTTCATCTGTCCATCTGTCCATCCATTCATCTATCCATCATCCATTCATCTATCTGTTTATGCATATATCCAACTGTCCATTTTGTCACATATCTGTCAGTGTGTCTGTCCATCTAGCTGTTCATCTACCAACCATTCATTTATTCATCTAACCAGTGTTCCACCCATACTCTTGCTTATATCTACCCATCTGTTCATTCTTCTATCCATATGTTCATTTTCCATGAATCAGTCCATCTTTCCATCAATATCCAGACATCGACTGGCCTATACATCCATCTACTCATCCACCTAGCCTTCCATGAACATTCCACTCACTATTCATCTGTCCACCCACCACTCTTCCACCTATCCAACACCCAACTATCCATCCTTCTGTGAATCTCTCTCTTTCTCTCTGTCTATACAAACATTCCATCTATTCATCTACTTATCCATATATCCACCCATCCATCTGTCCATCCACCTGTCTGTTCTTCCGGGCACCTGTCTGTCCATCAATGCACCCACCATCCATCCATCTATCCACCCATCCATCCATCCATCCATCCAACCATCCATGATGGAACACTGGAAAAAGAAGCTGCTTGCATCAGCCATGGTGTAATTCAAACATGCTACTTCATTGTAAAAAGAAGCAACACTGCAGGCAGAGGCCAAGCTAGATGAATAACTCTCTGGAACACTTTGCATTTGTTCTCTTTGGAGAGTCCTTGTCAGGCTTGTTGCTTCATTCACGAAGACACAGGGTAAAAATTAAGGGAACAGGTAATCACCATCTCACCACCAGCTGTGACTCTAACTAGAGAGAGTCACCCACTGTCTGTAACCAGGAGTCCTGAATTCTGGTCTTGTTTGGGTCACTGTGTCATCTTTGATGGATGACTTAATCACTCTCTGCATCTGTTCCTGAAACACAAGGATGCTGCTGGGACATGGAGAATAGAATTGGGTTGTTTGGAGAAAAGACATTCAGCTGCTGCACTGCGGATCATGTTTCTGATTCTCTAACAGAGACTTGGATGAAGTGGTTGTCTGCTCAACCTGCTAGGGTCAAGTGCTACTCAAAGGAAGCACACAATACCAGGTGATGCTCTAGAGACTTGAGTGGACTTTTAAGGTAGCAGTGGACAGATTTTTTTCCCCCGCATTCATCACTGCTGTGTATTTTGCTGTACCTTGGGCTCCCCCCTCACTTTCAATCTGTAGATCCTGATACACAGGTAACAGAGCAACCCTGGTGTCTTTTCCCCCATAGTTAACCCATCACCAGTGACTACTTAAATCAATGACAGAGCATCAGCACTCTAGCATCAGTAAACTAGGGGGTTTACACGTGACCACAGAGATCTCTTTGGCCACTGTACCACACTGGACTCTTTCTTCACTTTGAGTGACTGTGTACTTTTGAACTAGCTAATTTTAAACCATGAGTGGTAGCCGGGATGCTGCCTGGGGCAAAATTCAACTTTATGCTTTCTTTGGGAAAGAAAGCATTAGCTAAATTGAAATGATCAATGTGAGTCAGGCCTGGGGAGAACATTTAAGCTCCATGAAGATAAAATACTGTCATGCCAGCCCTGTCCCCTGCTGATCACTCACTCAGCCAGCCACTTCTCTCCACTGAGATGTCTTTGATGGTTAATCGTGACTCTAACTTTCTGGTATTTAGAATAATCATGGAAACAAACCTCTGGGCATTTCTGTGAGGGAGTTTCTAGATTTGGTTAACTGAAGCAGGAATGTGGGTGAGTTTACCCTATGGGCCGAATAAAAAGAGACAGAGAGTTGACCACTTGCATTTCATCTCTCTCTGCTTCTTCTCCATTGATGCAACATGACCAGCTATTTCATGCCTCTTCTGCAACACCTTCACCACCATGATGGACTGTACCCAAGAACTGTAAGCCAAAATAAACTCTCATAGTACATGACCCAAGGGGCTCTGCAGACATCACTGAGTTTACTAATCTAAACATGGTGATGACTCAAGGTCATATGGATGTTTCCAATCTGTAAAGAATTTTCTTTGGCAGAGACACCTGGTAAAAGGAGAAGCTGGAGAAATCAGGAACATGAGATGAAAGTCCTTGGAACCTTTACTGCAGGGTGAGGGTGTCTGGATGCATGACCAATCAGGTTATGCCCAGGAGCACAGACTGACCCCAGAGGACAGTCACCAAGGAAATGGTGACTTGCCTTACGACTGCAAGCATTCAAGTTTGACAAATATCATGAATAAGCATGGAGTGACTCGTGTCTGGAAGGGAACATAGCTCTGGGATCACTTTGGTTTGGGCCTCTTTGGGATTCTGCAGAGTCTGATGAGCTACACGATGCCCCAATTTCTAGCCTATAGAACAATAAGCTTTGGGCCACTGAATCTGTGATCATTTGGGATGGTGACAGTACAACTATACAGTCTTAAAAATACACTATAGGGTTGATACCCAGTGACTGGTGGGCTATCACTCAAAACAGTCAACTTACAACTCACTGAGTCTGCATGGTGAATCGGCTTTTCTGATGAACTCAGAAGATGGTTGCCTGGAGGTTGGGGTTGGCTCAGTGATAGAGCACCTGCCTAGCATGTACAGGTCTGGGGTTGGGGTGTGAGCATGCAGGAGGTGTGGGGGAAAAGGGAGAGGTAGGGATTGAGAATGAAATGGGAGAGAAGGGAAAAGGAAGGAGAGAGAAACATGCATAGAGAATGGGGATGAAGGAGAAAGATGGAGAGAGATGTCGTTATCACCTAAAATACTAGAGACCAAGAGGTTTCAGATCTGTGTGGTAGTAAACCATGTGCACTTTACACATGCAGCTAAATCTTATGTGTTTTTTTTTTTCATAATCTTGTAAATGAACCCATTTCCTGGTGTGCAATTTTCCCTCATGGTAGTTCAAAAGATTTGGGATTTTCTAACTTCAGGGATATGGGTTTTTCAGGTTAGGAAGACTGTTTGGTTTGAAAATTGTTCTTAGCTACACACACTGAAGCGTCTCTAAAATGCAGTGTTTTAGGTCAGCTGCATGTCCTTACAGTCACAATCAGGTGCCCTTGCTACCCAAGGATTCCATCAGCACTTCCATATGGCAAGTCAAGTCACGTGACAAGTTCTCCTTTCTGGTAGCTTTAGCCTTCCCTTTCTGACTCAGTTTTCCCAATTCCCCCTTTAGCTACAATCCAGAGGCCATCCTCAGGCTCCAGCCAGAGTCAGCTATAGGCTCAGAAGTCTTCCTGGCTGCCATGGTGACAAGAGATGCTCCTGTTGCCAGAGTTGCATCCGGACAAAGAGAATGAGTCTAATTTGTTTGTCAACCATCAGCAGGCTCCGCCTCCCCAATTATCCCGTCTAATTAGATTAGGAGCTGACAGCTGAGAGCACGCCCTTGCGACATTTCAGTTTGCCATAAGAAAATGAGGAGCAAACAACTCAGCTTGTTTACTGCATTTAAAACCAGATCCTTTGAGTTGTTACAGGAACCGATTTTGGTAATTAGCTATCATTTATAGTATTACGTGGTTTCATCTTCTCTGTGCTGCATACACCATGGCTGTAAGCTGTGTCATCAGGCGTGTTGGGATGTGGGTTGAGGAAACCCAGATCCTAGACATCTCTAAAAGGTCTTGATTGAATGCATAGGGATTCTTCTTATTGAGTATTTGGTTCTAATTTAGAGAAGAAAAAGAATCAAAACTAAAGGCTAGAAAGATGACTCAGTGGATGAGTGTTTGCGAAGCAAGCATTAGGACCTGAGTTCAGACCCTGGCACACACATGAAACACTGGTATGGCTGCATGTGTCTATACCCCACTACTGTGGGATGCACAGACTGCAGAATAACTGTGAGATGCACAGACTGCAAAAGCTTGATGGCTGCCAGCCTAGTTCCGGGTTCCATAAGAGACCTTGTCTCAGGAGAATAAGGCAGAGAGTGAGAGAGCAGGTTACCTGATGCCTCTGGCTTCCAAATATGCGTGGATGTGTGTATCTGCATGTACACTCATCATACACACAGAGAGAAACAATCAAAGTTGTAAATGCTCATCAAGATGTTTGAGTGAGTTCACATAGTTGAAAACACACACACACACACACACACACACACACACACACACACACAACCACATATGTGCACATGTGCACATGCACAAGCACCTGCCATAGTCTTAGAAACAAACTCACGATCACACAGCTGGAATTTTATGCATCTGAAGTGTTACACAGGGATTGTTGAAGAGGCAGTAAACTTCCACCCTGACTTTAAAGAGAAATGAAAGGCTCCCTCCCCAAAGTCATTCTCAGCTCTAGCTACAAGCTGGCTGCCACCGAAGATACCATTATGACTTCTTGTACCAACGGAGGAACGATTTACAGCATGCCTAGACCGTCTTACAAGAGATAGCTTGAGAAACAGCCCTCAGGAAGGCTTGTATTTCTTAGTACGAACAGTTTCAAACAATAAATTTGAACAGGAGGCTTAACAAGGTTTTTGAACAGAGATTGAAAGTGGTTTTATCACGGGGGTCCTTCCAGGATTAAATGACATTGGACAGCAGCCAAGGCAGACAACCCATATTCCGCTACTGAACTCTATAGACTAATAGCAGAGGGCCTAACCCAGCTCTTGTACTGAACTTAAGCGGGATGGGGGGGGGGGGAAGCGGGCTGGCTAACGGGACTATTAATACATGGGAATCCCTAAACTTGGAAATTACCGATGCTGCACAGAAAGGGATGCAGCAAAAGTGGCAGATCCAGGATTTGAACTCAGGAAGCTCAACTCCTACCAGATCTTCTCAACGAGGTTTTACAACTGAGTCTCTAAATGGTTCCACAGTGTTTAGAAACTGTTTATGTGCCATGCTCCCAAGAGATGCCTTTACGCTCAGGAACTACCTATGTGATGTGCACCCACTCATTCTCATGTGTGCTTACACATGAGAGACCCTTGTGCGTCTAATCATGCTATCCATGCCATCCAGAGACTGTCCCCCTGATCCCAATTCGAACTGCTCACTTGGCGGTGCAGCTTGTGACTGTGGCTTAACCTCTCAAGCCTCATCTTTAAAGCAGGGCAGTGAGAGCCCCCATCTTATCACTGGGAGATGCAGGTGAAGGTAGCGTCTGTATTCATCCCTTATCTGCAGTAAGTGGCAGAAGCTAACCAGGGATATGAGCCTGGCAAGAAGTCTGGTGCCTGGCATCTGGCTGTGTCCTTGACTCCCTGGCATTGAGCACCCAAGCTTCTGCATGGATCCTGGCATATCCCCTCAGCTAGGAGCTTGGTCCTGGTTCTATGCAACCCTCTTCAGCTCACTTTGCTCCAGCCATGCTGGACACCTGATTCATACATGTCCCTGCCTCAGGACCTTTGCACTTGCTGTTCTATCGGCCTCATACACTCTCTGGGTGGTTACATTTCCTTGGCCAATTTCTGCTCAAATGCCCAGATCCACTTCCCTTCTGTCTAGGTATCCAAGTTCTCAGGACACTCACACTCATTACACTCTCTGCATATTTTATTTCCCCACACCCCTCTTTGCCGACTGTCAGCCTTGTCTGAATACAGTCAAAAGATTGACCCAGGGTGAACCATGCCTGGGGGAGCCATGAGGGAGGCTCCAGAAAAAGGGCGGAGCTCTTTCACCTCAAGTGCATTTTGTTCCCTGGACTGTTCTTGGATGTGATTTCATGTCTCCTGTGATAAACATTTGTATTCAATTTATAAGACATGTTTATCTTTGTTGGATCATAGCTATAGAACCCAATCTGGTCAGTGTGCCCTAAATCGAGATATGGTCTTCTGCCTTGCATTCATGCTTTCCCAGATATAGTCTATAGCACATCCAGGCAATTGCATTTAAATTGGTGTGTCCTGATAAAGTTCTGGGAGAAAGAGTTGCTCTGCTAATGTTTAGTATGTGTTTAGTGATGTTTATTTACATGTTTCTCTGACCTCAAATCATCTTCCTTGGACTATTGCTTTATTTGTTTCATTCATGCATGAAAGTACACCAAAACTGAAATAAGCCTGTCTACAGCATTAGACTGTAGTCCATCCCACTCTTTCATGGCCTCAGATCTCAGGTCTTATAGACACAGCTCTGCATAGGTGGAGAAAAGTCGACAAGCCTTCTCCAAAGCCCTGATCCATGATGAACAGACCTTAGTGTGTGGTTCAAGCCTGGTCCTGAATATCTAGGAGAGCACCCATGCATCGTGAGACCCCAGTCATGCCTGTGAAATGAAGCATCACTAGTTTTGCCAGGCAGAAGGACCACTGACTTCAGCATCATGGGAACCAGAAACCGCAGAACAGCTAACCCCGGGAAACACAACAAGACAGGAAAGAGTTGGCACCTTACCAACCACCTACAAAAGGAAAGCACCCTCCTCCCCACCTCGCCCTGACTGTGCCTCTGTGAAACCTCACAGTCTGGGACGAGAGCTCACTCATGAGTCTAGGAGGACACAGACCAGCAGCTCTCTTCATTCCCCAGGCCCACTCAGAAGGTTCTAGGTCATGCAGTTACCCGTGAGCTAATGATGTCACTGAAACCTGAGAACTAAGTTCTTTAAAGTCATCCCCAGACCTAAGAGCTGCGGTGCTGCTAGACTCACCGCCAAGGTTTCTTCTGGATCTCTATGAAAAAAAAAAAAAAAACCCAAATTACATTTTTTTTTTGTATTACAACAAAACAATTTGAATTACATTTATTTGTTTATTTATTTATACTGTGTATATGTGAGTGTCCAAATGTCCAAGTGTCCACCTTGCAGGTCTCAGAATAGAAGCAATTCTTCACAGCACAGCCAGTTCCCATTGAACTATCTCACTGGCCCTGCCCCCCAAGTTTTCTCAACTGGAGAGAGGACATAATAATAAAAGCAGTGTCCTGTAGCTTGGCCAGGTTTTCCCATCTGCTCTGGAAGGACAGATACCCGCAGACTCATACAATCAATGTGCTGCCTCTAGAAAGTTCTCGAATCACAGCCAGCTCAATGTGATGTGGGAGACCCTGCCAGATGCCCCAGGGAAGGAACTGGGGTGTTCCTGAGACTGAAAAGGGAAAGCACCCAAGAGGGTGCCTGACGGTTTGAAAAGGGCACCTGGGGGTGTCACGTTCCCCTTGTCTAAGTGCTGTGGCTGCTGTCCTAACGAGGCACAGTGAGGGTCTGTGTTAGGATTCATCAGTCCCAGTGGAGAGGATGAAGGCACAATATACAATATACAAGGACACCAGGTCCTTGGCCCCAGCATCTCGCAGCTGTGTGCATCTGGAAGAGAGTGTCCTGAGAGAGCTGCAGTAACACAAAGCCCAGTGAGGAGTCAGATGCTGAGGGTGGAGCCAGGGCAGCTGAGGATGCTGCAGCCTTGTGAGCTGCCTCACGATGCAAACTGAGCAGACACCGTTGGCTTCTTTGTATGTTTAGTTTTTAACTAGTGTACAAAATAACAGGTTTCCTATGTCATTTTCGTGCATACTTAGTTTTGGTTGATCCTCCATTCTACCCCCCCATCTCCCTCACCTCCATCTTTACTGTATCTCTCCATCCCACACTCCCTCTTTCATATACCTGTGGGTGCTTTTAGATTATGTTCTGTGTATGAGTATTTGCCTGCGTGCACATATGTGCACCACGCATGTGCCTGGTGCTCCTAGAGGTCAGAAGAGAGCATCATGGACTTTGGAACTGGAGTTACAGATGGTTATTATCCACCATGGGGATGCTGGAAACCGAGCCTGGATCCTCTGCAAGAGTAGCAAATGCTCTTAGCTGCGGAGCCATCATGACTCCTGTGTTCTATTGCCTACCTCACTCCCCTTCCGCAAAGCTCTTTCTCCTCATCTCACAGCCTCCACCCTCAAACCAGAAAGGTGAAGGACCTCTGCACAGGAATCTCATGGCCCTGACAAATAAATCGATGTTAACACTGAGTGAAGAAAGAGCTCCCACGCTCCTGGCCCGGCAGAAGGAACAATGTGAAGATGGCCATCCTTCCAAAGATTATCTACAGATTCCTTGTGGTTCCCGTTGAATTCCAACGATCTTCTTCACAGAACTGTTCAAAACCAATCCTAAAACATGCACTGACACACAGAAGACCGCAGATGACAGGAAGCAATCCTAAGCTGAAACAGTCATTTGCTGTGGTGGCTTCAGTTCTGTCTGAGCTGTGGCATGCCTGGCTTTCATGATGGCTAATGGCTCATCTCATAGAATAGCAACCTAGCCTAGGCATCTCCAGGTCCCCCTACCTTCACCAGCATCCCTGTTAGGGCCTCTCAACCCCTCCTCTCATCAGATGTGTCCCTAAGCTCTATCTTTTCCTGTTAAAATCCAAACGCTAGCATAACAAACACTTGGTCCTCATTTAACAGGAAGATGGCAACATGAACCTTCCTTGACTCTATTTGTCTGCCCATCCCTGTGAAATCCCTGCCACCCGAATACCAGGTGAGATACAAGAACCAAAGATGCAGGAAGCTGCCCAGCCACTTTGTGGCAGAGCCAAGATTTCAACCCAGCCTGGCCAGGTGACAATCCACCCACTGCTGTGCCCTTAAACACTTCAATAATGAATTTTAACATTTGAGAAACAAGACATCTTAGCTCACCCATGCACTTGCCCCCCCCCCCTTATGTAGATTCCCCATTAGACAAATAGCAAGAGTCCCTCTCCCAGAAGCATAGCTGGACTGGTCCTGAAGCTTACAGGGCCTCTCAAAATACAATTTTGGGACTGTGAGTCATTTGTGGCATGAGATCCTGGGTTCCTGATCCACTGTTTCCTACTCTTCTCTCCGGGCCCTGACACTCACTGAAATGTCTCAGCTTGTGTCAATTAGTCTAATATTTTCCTGGTTTTTACCTTCCCCCTTTTTTTTTCAGTGTTTCCTTTATAAAGAAAAACATATGGGGTTTAGTGGTATGTTCTGCGGCTAAGAGTGTTTACTGCCTATTCAAGGGAACCAGAGTTTGAATCTCCAACCCCCATGTAAAAGAGCCAAGCCAGGCCTGGCTGAGCAGGCCTGAAACCTTCTGTGCTGTGTGGGGAGAGGGGTGGAGACAGAAGGTTTACTAGAGCTTGGTGCCCTCCAGCCTAGCCCTAGGACCAATGAGAAACCAGACATCCTCCTCTGACATGAGTGTGTGCACATGCATCCATATCTGCACACATGGGAACACACACACACACACACACTAAACCTATTGCCCATTCAGGGCTGTACAAATGAATTTGTAAGGGTAATTTACAGCAAAACGGAATTAAGACATGGATTAAATTTTCTCCTTCCTTTCAATCCTGGGATTACAGGGCTTGCATACTAGACAAGTGTTCTACCACTGGGCTACATCCCTAGGTCAGGGTAGGCATCCTGACGAGAGGGTAATTAAGAGAAGTGGCCTCTGGACAGTCAGCGGAGGGAAATGCAGTTTTTTGACTAGTGTGGAAATGAAGCAAACCCTGCAATGATGCCTTTGGGCCAGGGCAGGAGAGGCAGCGTTGGGAAAGAAATAAAAGGCCTTGTGGAGGTCTTCAGAGACTGTGCAAATGAAGTCACTACAGGCACGAACAGAAAAGATGTGGCACCCTTCCCAGAGAGCAAATCAAGTGTTGTGTCGCTATCACGCAGAAGCTACCGTTTAATTCTCCACACAGTTCTTTGGGGGCCTGTGCTATTATCTTCATCACAGATGCTAAAGCGGAGGCTCAGGAAACTTGGATGAACAGCCTGGAGCACAGAGTAAGAAGGGCTCACCCCTCAGAAGACCTGACGGAGAGGATGAAGAGCTGTGATACAACCTCCACTTCCACTCTGTTCTAGTGTGATCCTGAATGTGGGTATCAGGGAGTGGCTGAGCAGTGAGCTGTTCTCCCTCCTTCAACCCCACCCTCTAGCTCCATCCTTTCTCAGTTGCCTTTATCCTCTGTTTCTTCCCTCCTCCCTCTTTACTTCCCTGTCTCCCTCTTAAATTCAAGATGAAACCATGACTTTGCTGTTTAAACAGGGGTCTGCTTCCTGACATTGTCGTTCATAGCAAATGCTCACAGGGTTGAATCTACCCAGCACATCTTGCCTCTTTGAGAATCTAAGAATCACTGAGGTGAGTCGTAACGACACTTGTTACAAAAGCCTTAGTGACATCAACATGGACCCAGGATTCATCCCTCATGAACTAGTAGCACAGGGGGAAACTGGGGAGGATAAAGGGGCTTAGGTGCCAGGAGAAAAGGAATTCTGGGAACAGAAAATAAAGAGTAAGAAGGGATGTAGGGGTACAGACCCTTAGGGACCTGGGAGGCTCGAGCTGGAAGGCTGTCCTAACCAAGCAAAAGGAACCCGAGTGTCCTCTCTGGGTGCTACCAATTCATCCTTTTCTTGCCTAGGATGGGACATTAGTGATGATTCACAAGAGGCCATCACATAGAGATACACACTCTTTGGAGGCCTTGGGTCAAGTTGCTATCTTGTTCCCAACTTAAACTGAACAGACTCTCCAGTGCCTCTGTCATCAAGAGTCTCCCTCATAAAACAGACATCAAAGTATCACCCAGCACACTGTACTCTGAGACCTTAATGGCAGCTAGCTCAGGAGTCAGTGGTACAACCTGTCCCAAGAGGACACTGTAGGGGTGATAGAGCAGGTCACTTGACATCCTCCTTTGGCCTGAGTGTACACCTGGGTCCATACATACAGTGTACACTCACCTCTCTGTGTGTCTGTGCATGTGCGCACACACACATGCGCACACGCACGCACACACACACACACCCCACAAACGGCACACACACACACCCCACAAACGGCAATGACATTTGTAGAGAAATCAGCCCAGTGTCGATCACGCTGTAAGCAGTCTACCATTGATCACCGCGAAAGCGACACCACACATCATTTTCTGGAGGATTTCAGCCATGGTAACACGGTACAGATAGTTAAATGCTTACATCATTCTATCAGGAGCAAGTCACCAGTCATCCCTGCCCCCACTCCACCCCTCTGTGCACACACCTCCTACATGATGGCAGGGTTCCATATATTACTGCACTGTGCATCCCTGCCGTGAGACTCCCATCTTGCTGGGCAGATGTGTGCGGTTTCCTATGCATACATGTACGACTTCACAAAGCAAGTGGTTTCTCATTATACCTAGTGCTTAGTCTTAAAGGGTGGCTTATGCCCATTCAAGGAGGAAGTCTGGATTACTTACTTTTCTCACTGTTGCAATTAAATTCCTGACAATAAGCAACTTAAAGGAGGATATGCGGGCAGGGCTCACAGTCTATCATGGTGGGGAGCCTATGGTAGTGGGAGAGAGTGATGCAGCTGTTCACATACGTTCACCATTAGTCAAGAGGCAGAGAGATGATTGCTGGCACTCAGCCTGCTTTCCTCCTTCTTCTTCTCCTCTTCTTCCTCCTCCTTCTCTTTCTTTCTCCCCTCTTTCTCTTCCTCCTCCTCCTTCTCTTTCTTCTCCCCTCTTTCTCTTCCTCCTCCTCCTTCTCTTTCTTCTCCCCTCTTCCTCCTCCTCCTTCTCTTCCTCCTTCTCCTCTTCCTTCTCATCCCTTTCTTCCTCCTCCTCCTTTTCTTCCTCCTCTCCTTTTCCTCCTCTTCCTCCTCTTCCTCCTCCTCCTCTTCCTTCTACTCCTTTTCTTCCTTCTCCTCCTTTTCTTCCTCCTCTCCTTTTCCTCCTCCTCCTCTTCCTCCTCCTCTTTCTCTTTCTTCTCCCCTCTTTCTCTCCTCCTCCTTCTTCTTTTCTTTCTTTTCCCCTCTTTCTCCTCCCCTTCCTCCTCCTTCTCTTTTTCTTCCTCTTTCTTTTCTTCCTCCTCCTCTTCTTCCTCCTCCTTCTTTTTCTTCATTGGAGGATACCAGTTTGAGGAGCAGTGTCAATCACATTCAGGGTAGGTCTTCCCTCTTTTATTAAATCACTCTTGAAATACCCCCAGAGACTCTCAGAGGTGTGTCTCCTAGGTAATTCTAAACCCAGCCAAGTTGACCTGAAGAACAACCATCACAAAATGACAGTGGAAGCTGACAGGCGATCTGGAGGGCTGCATTTTGATCATTTGGTTTCTGAGCCTAATCCTACCTGACAATGGTTCTTATCTCATGCAGAAGAGTCTATTGGGTAGAGAGAGCATCACAGGCCTTTGGTTTGCATTGCCAACAGAAGAGAGGTTCATACTGTTTCAGTCCCTGTGCAATGCCAGGGAAATGCAGGTTGCACAGATTAAGGCTGATGCCCCCCGGAGCCTCTCTCCATTTCTGTTGATATTGGGGTGAACTTCAAACACAGCTGAGACTTCAAGTGCATCTTATTAGCATGAGTTGCTGGCCGGAACAAAGTCTGTCAAATTATTTGATAAAGATCTACTCATTACCCTTATCCAGCCCAAAGGAAACTATAACTGAAATTCGGTCACATGCTGTTGTGAATGTGGGAGTAAGACTGCTTCTTCTTTCTCCCTAATTAGAAAACCACAGATTAGAAAAACACACAAAGGCAAATCAGATGGGAGGCCACGTTGCAGGCTTGGTGTGTTGTTTCGGTGTTTTGTTCTGCTTTGTTTAGGTGAGGAACTTTTTCTTTCCCTGAGTTGTCCACCAGTTAAGAGATTTTGTAAGCTCTCCAAATAAAATAGCCTAAACCCAAAGTAGGAGCTTCCTTCTGTGCTCTCATCACTGATACAAAGTGCCTCCATTGGCCACAAAAGACACTCTTGAAATAGGTCCCCTGTGTCTGGGATTGATAACAGCTGTGGGGACTCATACATCTGTATGTGGATATCTGGTCCATGAGGTTTCTGAGAAATGGATGAAGGCACTTGTCGGTCAAGAATTCTGTCTCTCTGTCTCTGTCTCTCTGTCTCTGTCTCTCTGTCTCTGTCCCTCTGTCTTTGTCTGTTACTGTCTGTCTCTGTCTGTCTCAGTCTCTCTCTCTCTCCCCCCTTTCTTTCCATAGAGGGAGAATAGAAAATGGTGTGGAGTAGGTGCTGTGCAAACTGCCACAGCTACTGTGAGTTCATGAGTGTAGCACTCCTGAGCCAGCAGACATTCTAGCATGAAACAGTAAGGCACCATGAGCCCCCATCTTTCTACCAGAGGAGCTTCAGCCAACTGGCAGCTTATGTGGGAAGGAGAGCCAGTTTCTATAAGGATGTGGCTCCACTGGGTGGCCCCACCCCCAGAAGTATGTGGATAACACAAATTGGATTTGATGGGTTATTAAATCTTACAACCCCCACAAAAAGGTGACATGACATTGGGGGCGGGACATCTAGGGGGGAAGGGGTGGATCTGGACGAGCAAAGGGAAGGAGTGGGGGGAAATATGATCAAAATGCATTATATGAAATCCTCCAAGAGTTGTTTTAAAGTTTTTAAAGAGGCACAGTGTGAGCAGTAGAAATCTCCAGGTGGCCCTCTGAAATTTCCATCACGTCTACAAAGACCAGGGAACAACAGTTGAGTCACTTGACATAAAAAGGAGGCTCTTTGGTGTCTAGGGTCCCAGGATCTCAACTCTGAACCCCACTCCTTTTTCTCCTGCAAGCATTACTTCAAAATGTGGATAGGCTCAGGGACAAGTCTACATTAGCCGGCTGTCAGCCATTAGCCCAGATCAAAGGGCTTCGAAAAAATAGGACTGTTTGCAGATGATGCACTCAGTAAAGCACTTGTTAAGCAAACTCTAGGACCTGAGTTTGATCACTCAAAACCTATCTCAAAACAAAAACAAAAAAACAGGTACAGTGGCCTGTGCTTGTAATTTTAGCCCCAAGGCGGTAGAGAAGACCAGAAGATCCTTGGGGCTTACTGGTCACCTAGTCTAGTCCAATCAGGAAGCTCCAGGTTTGGTAACAGATTGGATCTCAAAAAAATAAGGTGGAAAGCAACTCAGAACACACCAGATGCAGACCACTGTCCTATACGCATGTGCACACACATAGACACACACACACAAAGAGAGAGAGAGACAGAGAGAGAGAGAGACAGAGATAGAGAGAGAGAGAGACAGAGAGACAGACAGAGAGAGAGAGAGAGAGAAAGAGAGAGAGAGAGAGAGAGAGAGCTCCGTCCTGAGTCTTGTGCTCCACCCACTATCTTTCCTGGTTTCCTTAAGGGTGATCTTGCCTTTCTACTCTGTGTCTCAACCATGATGTACTATGTAGCCACACTGCCAATGTAATGGAAGCAGGTGACCGTGGACTGACAACTTTTAAACTGTGATTCAAAAATAAGTCTTTCTTCTTTGTAAGTTAATGATCTCAGGTATATTGTCACGGTGACTGAAAGCTACTATAGAGAGGTCAGCTGATTATTTTAGGTGGATCATTCAATGGGACAAGGGATAACCTTGAGGCAGACGACTCTCTGCTTCTGTGCCTATAGCATCTATGATTCAACAGACTGTGGACCGGAAGTGTTTGTGACGTCATCACTTCTGCATTGAACAGTCAGACGTTTGGATCATTGTTCCCCAGGCATAGAGTAGAATGATGATTTACATGGCATTTAGACTTTGGTAGATGTTATAAGTAACCAAGAGGTGAGTCAATTTATACAGATTTGTAGGGTTAGCCTATAAATGACTTTTTCTGCTCCCTAAGAGTATAAGTGTAGGTTATTCACAGATGCCACACCCTTTCACATCAACAGACTTCAGGATTTGGTATCTGCAGGGATCCTGGAGGTCATCTCCCAGAGACAATGAGGAATGACCACCACAATGGCCACACCCCTTATCCTTCTATGTGTACAGATAGACTACCTGCCCCATGGACCCCAGCATGGTGTACACATTTAATCACAGCATTCAGGTGGCAGAAGCAGGTGGATCTCTGTGAGTATAAGGTCAGCCCAGGGTATGGAATGCATTCCAGGCCAGTCTGGGCTGCATAGTGAGATCCTGTCTCACAACAAAGCAGGGCAGTTTGGAAAAAGGGGGTCTGTGATATCCAGGCCAGCCCACAACACCTCCTGTACCACTTTCTATTTCTGAGGCCCTAGAAGAAGATGACCAAGCTGCCTGGTAGGGGGAACTAGAGCCCTGACTCCTGAGGCTAGCCACCTCTGCTGACTGGTGCTGGATTGTGAGATAAGTAGGGAAAGAAACATTTATTGTGACAAGCCCTTGTGCTATGTGTTGAAACCACTAATGTCCTAGAATTCTAACAATAAAATAGCAGCGTTTTTCATAAGCATGTCTGTCAGAAATGTTTAGAATCTCACAGACACCTATGTAATGGTGCTCTAGTTTTACTTCTGCTACTGTGATAAACTATTCTGACAATAAAACTATATAGAAAAGGAAGAGTTTATTTGAATCACAGTCCCAAATTACAGTTCATCATAGAAGAAAAAGCATAGTGAAGAGTCATATATTACTGCATGTATGTGATATATATATATGTGTGTATATACACATATACATATATATATATATATATATATATATATATATGCAGGCACACATGCATACACATAAAATAAAAATAAATATATCTCCAGAGAAACAACAAAAATAAATAAAAGAAGTTGTTAACTATTATTAATTGCCAAGACTCTGTAGAAGTAATAAATACATTCTGGCAACCAACCTATTCATGTGAGTTAGACCAGTAGTGGATAGTTCCAGGAAGTCTGAGTGGAGCTAAATTATGTCCAGAGACAACTGTGGGAAAAGCAAGAAGTCTTTGTCTAAGGGGACATCGTTTCTTCTCTTAGCATCAATTTTTGTTTACTTCTGCTACTGTGATAAACTATCCTGACCCCCCCCCCCAAAAAAAAAAAAACAATATAGGGAAGGAGGAGTTGATTTGAATCACAATGCCCAATTACAGTTCATCATAGAAGAAGAATCATAATGGTAGGAGCTTGAGACATGCCATATCACATTCATAGTTCAGAGCCAAGAGAAATTAGGCACCCGTGCTGCCTTTTAACTGTTGTTCAGTCCTCAGCTAGCATTCTGTGCTGTTAATACAGTTCAATGCTTAGCCTAGGGAATTGTGCCACCCACAGTGGTCTGGGTATTCCCACATCAATTAACAATAAATACAATCTTCCATGGACATGAACACAGGACAACCTGATCTAGAGAGTTCTTCAATTGAGATTATCTTTAATCACAAACCTTTGGGGGACACTCTGGATTTAAACAACAACAGCACAATTTGACCTACTTGAAGTCGAGGGAAATTTCCAGAAAGAAGATTTTTCTCTCACCTTCCTCAAATCTTCTAACAAAAAGTAGACAGTAACTTCCAACTTTCTCCCTTCTCTTTAACCCCAAGGGTGGTGGATCCAATGACACAATAGAGAAGAGATAACTCAACAAGAAGGGCAAATACACTGGGGTTAAGGTCAAGGTCAAGATTATCCAGGAGCAAGATGGCTGGGATCTAAGACTGAATGTTTGTCTCTGTAAACCTGATGATCAGAAAAGAGCTGCTTCCTGTTGTGACACAGTGACAGAGTTAATACTCATCCCCAGACAGCTCCTTAGATGGTGTCCTCAATGTTTCTTGTGTTGAGAGTGGAGTTCTGAGTACCCCGAGGGGAACAAGGTCCTCGGGTGATTCTGAGTCAAACAAAACCCAGGTGATACAGACCACATTCAGTCCTAGGCCCAAGCAGATTTAATTGCTGATAATTCTGGGTGCCCTCTGGAGCAGGGCACTTTTTAAGGGATGCAAGTTGTCATATCCCCTCCTTAGATCTGTTTTTCCTCTGCCTTTTATCCATAAAGCACCAGGCCAGGTTCCTCTGAATGCCTTGCTGATTCTCATTCTCTTTTTGTTCCATGTTATTGATTGGGAAAAGAAAAAGAAAAAAAAATCCCAGATTTCACAACCTTGTGTTGTAGAGACCTGGGGTTAACAGTGAGCTCCCACATCAAGGCTTTGAATCAAAGTCACTTGGATCAGGAAAGAGGCTACAGAGCTCAGGGTGCTTAGCCCACAGCCTTTGAGTAAAGTGTAATGATTAGAATAAGATCTGCGAGGCTAAATATCTTCCAGTTTTAAAACAATTGATTTTGTTTTAGAGAAACATGTTCTATTTTTACTACTGTATATAACTGTATATTAAAAAAAAAACTGCCATTAACATTCAGGAATGTCTACTAATTAGCACCAAAAAAGAGAGGCTGTAAAGATGGCTCAATGATTAAGAGAATTTGCTGCTGTTACAGAGGACCCAGGTTTGGTTCCCAGCACCCACACATCTGTTCACAACCACCTGAACTCTAATTCATGGGGTTTTAGTGCCCTCTTCAGGCTTTACAGACACTGCAGGCATGTGATATACATACATACATACATACATATGCAGACACACATAATTACACATAAAATAAAAATAAATATATCTTCAGAAAATAACAAAAAGGAATAGCAGAAGTTATTAAATATTAATAGTTGCCAAGACTCTGTAGAAGTGATAAATACATTCTGGCAACCAACCTATTCATGTGAGTTAGACCAGTAGTGGATAGTTCCAGGAAGTCTGAGTGGTGCTAAATTATGTCCAGAGACGACTGTGGGAAAAGCAAGAAGTCTCTGTCTAAGGGGACATCGTTTCTTCTCTTAGCATCCATTTCTGCTTCCGATTAGAAACAAGAATCCTACTTTTTCCTCTGTTAGGGAACTATGCTAGATAGTATGTTGTCAACTTGACCCAAGGGAGAACCATTTGGAAAGAGAAAATCTAACTTGAAAAAGACTGGCCTGTAGACAAGTCTGTGAGACCCAGTCCAGTGTGGACAATACCACCCATGGACAGGTGATCTAAACTCAACAAGTCACAGGGAACAAGACAGGAAGCAGCACTCTCCATGGTCTCTGCATCAGTTCCTGCTTCCAGGTTCCCACACTGAATTCAAGCCCTGACTTCTATCAGTGATGGACTGTCCTGCTGCTGAAATAAACTTTTTCTCTCCAAGTTGCTTTTGGTTACAGTGTTTTTAATCACACAGATAGAAACCCTACCTAAGCCAGGAACCAAAGGCGCTATCCTGTCTTCTGACTCCAAAGGGAGGAATGCAGTCCACCAGACTAAGGAGGGGGAGGGTATGGTACATACTTCCTATGACCGTGGCTATAAGGTCAAAGTTGGTATTCATTTGGCTCTTAAAGGTTGGCCATCTCATCTACCTGCTGACACTTGGTCTCCAGATGGCAACAGTGGACACAGGTTACTGGAGGTCCATCCCTGAAGGGGCTATCTGGCTCCTGCTCCCTCCCTCTCACAACTCTTTCTGTTTCCTGGCCACTTTGGGGTGGGCAGCTTTGCTCCAGCATGTCACTTGCCTGCCGCCATGATATTTTGCATCACTGCAGACCCAGAAGCAATAAGCATGGGGCTTCTTCCACATATGCCTCCCTGTCTGGTCACTTACTTTTGTTAACATTCTCCCTCCATCTCTCTCTTCCTACCTCTTTCTTCTTCATCCTCCAAGCCACTTTGCCTCCCAGAGAAGAACTCCCAACTTCTCCTCAAGTGAGTAAGGGCCTCTGGGCTCCACTGGGCATAATTCTCACCTCCTAGTGGACAGAATCTTTTTTTCATCACTCCTCTGTAAATCGTGGTCATCTTGAAGCACATGCACCATGCTTTTTATTGTTCTAATTATCCTTTGGAGTGGCTTGGGATGCATCTCTGATGTAAGGCAAGTAGCCCGGCACGTGCAAAGCACTGGGCTTCATCTCCAGTGCTATAAATAATAGAAATAGAATCTCCAAATAATGTATAGAATGATCCTGAGAATTATTATTTTGGCTCCTGGCACATCACAGATGCTAAACCGTATGTATTTGGTGAAAGCTATCCAACTTTTTCACTCTGTAAATGTGAAACACTCCTCCAAAAAAGGAAGTGCATTGTTTAAAGCCATAGGACTTACATGGAAAAGTCTCAGGTCCATGATACCCCCACAGCAATCCAAGGTGGCGCTTGGGAGAGCATGTGAGCAATGGAAATCTACTCAAGAACAGCTGTAACCACTACTTTCCCGTGAAATCCCTGGATTTCCAAACTCACTAATGTGTGAAGCTTTCAGAACCTGGGAAAGAGAGATCCGAAAAAGTGGTTTATGTTTGCAGAGGCAAGAAGGGAGCAGGGTGGTGGTGGAGTTCACACCTAATTAGGTCATGCATTTTTGTCAGCAGGCTGTGAACTCTTCTGCTAACAATAAATGGATGGGTTGCACACACTGGCTTCCACACACACATGGGGGCCAGATGTTGGCATGCTGATATATGCAAGGATTGCTGTGGAGAGGGTTTGAGAGGAAGGGGAAGGAGGGAGGGGGGAAGACAGGGAGTTGTTTTGCAAGGTTATAGGAAAACAGTATTTGCTTTTCATGAACTTGTCACAAATGAGATATCAAATGACTATCAGCAAGAAATCTATACATGGGACTGAAGAGATGGCTCATCCGGTCAGTAAGGTGCAGCATATATGCATACATACATACATGAGCATATGAGTTTGAATCTTCCAGCTCTCTCTCTGTCTCTCTCTCTGTCTCTCTCTGTCTCTCTCTCTGTCTCTCTCTCTCTCTCTCTCTCCCTCTGTTTCTCTTACACACATGCACACACACACACACATGCGCACACACACACACACACACACACACACACACACACACACACACACACGGCTGGGTATGGTAGCAAATAGTTGTACTCAGCCCCAGCACTGAGGAGACAGAGACAGGAGGATCCCTAGAGTTCCCTGGCCAGCCAGCCTGGCTTAATTCCTGGCCTTCAACAAGATGATGCTTTGGAGAGATGTTTAGTGGTTAAAGACATTGGCTGCTCTTGCAGAGGGCTCAGGTTTGATTCCAAGCACCCATATCATAGCTCATAACCTTTTGTGACTCCAGTTTCAGGGGATCAGATTCATTTCCTGGCCTTTTCAGGCATGGGGGGTGTACATGGTGCACAGACATACATGCAGGCAAGCATTCATACACATTAAATATAAATAAATAAATAAGATAGAGAGAAATTAAAGAAGATTTACACATTAGGAGAAATGACAAAGAATACAAGAAGATACCACATCAAATCCAGGAGATTGACTTGTATAACTGAAGAGAAAGGAGACCATAGACAGGGTACTGCGAATACGGCTCCCTGCTAAGCTGCACGAGGAGTGAGCAGATACTGGTTTTATTTATAGTCATACTTTCTGCAAGAACACCAGATGTTCTTATGGGGTAATATTTCTTAATTTCCCAAAACAAAAAAATACAGAGCTCACACCGGCGAACTCTTACATCTATAGAGCTTATATAATGTGTCTTGTATTTTTGGTTGTGAGCCTTGCCTTTAATGGCTGAGCTATTTCTTCTTCAGTCCATGAAAATATGTCTTCAACACATTAGGCACTCTCAAAAACTTGTAAGTCAAAGGCATCTAGGTGGCCGCATAACAATCTGGGTAAAATGCTGGGAGAAGGCTTGGTGGGTAAAGTACCTGTGCACAAGCTTAAGGACCTAAGTTCGAATCCCCAGCCCCCACTTAAAAGCCAGACAAGGTTATGTGTGTCTATAGCTTGAGAGTTGGGGTGCTGGAAATACCGGAGGCTTGTTGCCTAGCCAATCTAACTGAACCTGCTGGTTCCATGCTCAGTAAGGAGATCTTGTCTCCAAAATTAACTGAGGAAAACATCTGATATTGACAATCCATTCTTTATACACGTGTGCACCCACAGAAAAACATATACATGTCTGTGTTACATGGCAGTTTCCTACAGAATGAAACATTCACTCCTGGAGGTCAGGGGAGGCTCATGAGACACAGATGGTAAGGAAAGGCCACATGTCTGAGAAAGCTGGAATGTGTAAGATATTCAAGGCCCCGCCCCAACTTTATAGAAGCAGTGAACAGCAGCTGGAGCAGGAGGCTCTAAGCAGTGGCACTGAGAGAGGGCACCTCCTGAACGTGTTGAGCTGCCAGCAAGCTACGCAGAGAGCTTTAGGGTGCTGCTTTGTGAGTTATCCCTCATGTCGGGTGAAGGTTTCAGTGTTGCAGCTGCTTTTGTATTATCTCGATCCTGTAAGTCCTCCTCCATCATGCCTGTTAGTAATACCAAGACAAACTCACTGCTTCCCCCAAACTGGACCTTAGTGAAATTGTTGCTTTGGTCTGACATGGATTCTCTTTCTGGAGTAATTAGGCGAGTGTGTGTGCGCGCGCGCGCGCGTGTGTGTGTGTGTGTGTGTGTGTGTGTGTGTGTCTGTCTGTCTGTCTGTCTGTCTGTCTGTGCCTATGTCTGTGTCTGTGTGTCTCTCTCTGTGTCTGTGCCTACATCTGTGTCTGTGTGTGTGTGTCTGTCTGTCTGTGTGTATGGCTGTGTGTGTCTGTGCCTATGCCTGTGTCTGTGTGTGTGTCTCTCTCTGTCTGTATCTGTGACTATGTCTGTGTCTATGTGTGTGTGTCTGTCTGTTTGTCTGTGTCTCTGTGCCTGTGCATGCGCACACGAGTCTGTGTGTTTGTGTGTGTGTGTACATGTTCATGTTTTTATGTGTCAGCCTCTTTCTGGGGGAGATACCTCACATATACACACCACACACACACACACACTATCTATCTATCTATCTATCTATCTATCTATCTATCTATCTCTGGGCAAAGCAATGAGATGGCAATAAATAGCATCAACCAATAGCACCAATCCCTGCTCGCTCTTGCTGAGGATGGTTCAGAGTGGCTGGGGAGCTAGGCCCATGGCTAACAGGAATGTGTTCCATACAACTTCTGTCCCATGTAACACCACAATGTCATGTAAGGTACCAAGAGTCTGCAAATAGTTGCAGACCTTGGTTGACAGTTCTGAGATTTAAAATTCAACGGGAGGAGCCAAGACTCAGGGGTGGAAATTCCAAAAAGTGTCATGGAAAAATTATTTGTCATACTAAATTCTGTGAAACTGTTGAAGCATTTGCATCATGGCTCGATAGATAAAGGGTGTGGCACATCCAAGCAGAGAATACAAACACACTGAAAAGATGGTATTACTCTCAGTCAGTGTGGAAAGACATGAGTGGTGTTACACGAAGTAAGGATAGCAGAAACTAATCAGCTATAGAAATACAAATGCTTTTTTTTTTTTCACACAGTTGTGTGTGCGCGCACACAGTCAGGCTGCTTCTTGTCAGCATCCTCATTTTCCTGAGAATGCACTCTTCCTGCATGGATTCCTGTAGTGAATTCTTAGCTCTGCGTCTTCATGAGCCTTTCGAAGCACAGCTACCTCAACTTGCTCCTCTGTGCAAACGCTCCAACTGCCTCAAAGCCACGTCACTCAGCATCAAGCCAGGATCTGCAGTGCTGTGAAATGCCCTACATCTTCTTATGTACTCCTGCTTCCTACTGTCCATCTGACCATAGACCCCTCTCCCCCACCTGCTTACCCTATGCTAGCCACTGGCTGTCCTGCCCTCTGTCAGCCCTCAGTTCCCCACATGCTCCTGCCTCACCTAATCTCACACAAGGTCTTTCCCACTGTCCTTGCATGAACACCCCACCCCAGCCTTCTCCTCCCTCTTCTCCTAAGCCCCCACCACTGTCCTTAAGGTCCATGGGACAAATTTACTTTGTAGGGGCCAGCACTTATAGTGACTCCTGAGGACAGTGGCTTCCGTTTGTTTTAGTCCCTGCTGTATCCTCAAAAACTGCAACAACACTGGTCACAGAGGAAGCCCCAACACGTTTCCAGAATAATTGACTGAACAAAGGCAGGAGACGATTGTAGACAGGAAATCCAGAGTGGCAGAATAATGGGCTTCAGAGTCCCTATGGAACCTGGTATACAGGTTGTGTATACCAGGTTCAACAATGTGTCCAGAAATGGCTTCTCAGCCATGCAGTGTTTGAACAAGATCCTGTCCCGGGAGAAAAGACTAGAAAGAGACAGTGTCCTGAGGCTAAAGGAGCCTAGAGTTCTCAGACTGGAGGAAGGATGGCTTGAGGGATGACCTGTACCTGGCAGGGACAGTGCCGGAATGGTTTGGTAATTGCTGCTTCTTAATTTAAAAAAAAATCGTGTTGCGTGTGTGTGTGTGTGTGTGTGTGTGTGTGTGTGTGTGTGTGTGAAACCGTACATGTAGAGGTCAGAGGACAGTCAATTTGTCGAAATCTAGTCACCACGTGGGGCCCAGGGCTGAAACTCTGGTCTTGAGTCTTGCCAGAAAACACCTTCACTGGCTGAGCCATCTTGCTGACCCTGGGTCGTAATTTCTATCCATTTATCATGGAACAGGGATCCAGAATTCTGGACTGGGAGGCTGTTCTGTATGTCTATGTTGGGCTGGATCCATATCAGGAAGATCTGACTTTCCCTCGACCCCATGCAGCTTTGACAGTGGCTGTAGGTGAGAAAGGCCCCTAGCTTTCTTGTAAAATGAGGATACCAGGCTCTGCCTCCCAGGTAGTCTGAAGCTCACACAATGTCATCTTTTGTCCTGTTTTCCCCAGAGTGAGATTAGAAACCCTTTTCCCTTTCTGCAAGCTCAAGCCTAACTTAAATTTACATCCGGATAAATAAGGTTGCCCCTGGCAACGGCTTCAGTCGAGCTGTTCCACAGAGCAGGGAATTATGTCTCCGTTTATTTGCTTGTTTGTGTTTGTAGCAGTGAGGACACTTAGGAGGGCGCCCCATCTTCCTCATTAAATGTGAAGTGCTTGATCCTGTGTAGCTAACTGCGTCCAACTACTTTTGTGTGTTTCTCTCTCCCCCACTGTCTTCAGGTTGGCTACTGTGTGCAGAAGAAAAAGGAACAAGATTGAAGGGTGACGTTCAGCCCGAACCGAGAGTGCCGCTTTTATGCTCTAAACGCCCTGGCATAATTTACATGTCGATGCGGCAATAGGCAATAAATCGCTCTGTGATCTCCTCCTCTCTAAAAGTGGCTGAGAAAAGATAAAGGGGAGGAAATTGACCTTCTGCCTGGGGTAAAGGACAGCGCCTGAGTGCCTGGCTGGAAGCCTGTGGCTCCACAGAGTGTGTGAGTGAATCTAAGGGGCGCGTGGGGACTGCCAGGGGAGAGAGACTGCTCTCAGAGGAAAGGGAAGGATGCTGAGGTTTTTGTTTTTTGTTTTTATTTTTTAAAGAAAGCTCAAGAGCAAAAAAAAAAACTGAAGACAGACACATTCTTGTACAGAAAACACCTCACCAGTTGAGCCACCTTCCTAGCCCTAGCCCCTGGGACCCACCTTCTCCAGTGCCCGGCACCCCCTAGAAAACACGTCCTTCCATATGGACCTTTATGGGACACTCAACCTGCAAACCATAATGGGATGAGAGAGGTAAAGCCAGAACACAAAGTGTGCCATTTCTGCCTAACGTCTGCCAAGGAAGAAAATACACCGACAGCCCTGGCTCTGTCTGTCCTACTAGACCAGGTGGCTGCTGGCGCCAGGCCAACTTGAACTTGGACCCATGGTCAGCTCACCACCCAATAGCTCTGTATCTGTAGCTGAATTCAGATCGCTATCATCTTTGTTTTGAAAAAGGTAAGTACAGCCGCAGGCACCTGGGATTCCTGCGTTGGAGAGGCGCGGAGACAGGAGGGAGAATCCCCTAGAGTCCCCTGGCCAGTCTAACTGAATTGATGAGCTTTAGTTCAGTGAGAGACTGTTTCAAAAAAATGACATTGGGAGTGACACACAAAGACACTGGACATGGACCTCTGCCTTCTGCATGCATGAATGCACAAAAGATGGCAGAGCCCAGCAGGGGTCCTTAGGCCACAGGGGGAACAAGCTGCTAAAGGGGATCAGGGAACCTGGTCTTGGGGTCTCTCTCCTCCTCTTCCTTCTTTCCATCACTGCAGAGGTTGTCCTCTGCCCTCCACACAGATGCACATGCATAAACACATGCACAAGCATTCATAACACATGTGCACAAACAGACAGGAAGCAGAGTCACCTGGTGCGGGTAGAAGTTTGGACAAAAATCTAGGAGGTCAGATGACAACCTAAGGTGCTGGTCCTCACCTTCTGCTTTGTTTAAGACATTTGCTTTGATTAAATACTGTGACCAAAAGCAACTTGTGGGTGAGAAGGTGTATCTGGTTTACACTTCCGGGTCACAGTCCATCACTGAAGAAGTCAGGGAAGGAAAATGGAAGCAGGAACTTGACACAGAACCTATAAAGAGACATTGCTTACTGCCTCACTCATAGCTTCATGCTTAGGTAGCTTTTCTCTACAGCTCAGGATCATCTGCTTGGGGATGGGGCTGCGTGCAGTGGACCGGGCAATTCTGCATCAATTAACATCCTAGACGATGCCCTGCATCCTGACCCGGAAATGCATCCTGACCTGGAAATGCATCCCGACCCGGAAATGCCCAATCTGATCTAAGCAATGCCTCCATTGAGGCTCTTCTCTCAGTTGAGTCTAGGCTGACAATGAAAGCAAACCAGGACAAGACTGTTCTACTTTGCCACTATGCACACCGGTCAATCTGGCCCAGGAACTTTAGGGAATTCTCTTCTCTTCCCATGTCCCGGTAGGTGGGCTAGACTCACAGGCCAGCCTGCGTATCGAGTCTTCATACTTGTACATCAAGCATTTTACCCACGGAGTCATTTCCCCAAACCCTAGTCAAAAGTTTCCGGGCATCCCGAAAAGCAGGACACGGCTCTCCTCAGCCACCTCGGGTACACCCGGAAGCTAAGGCTTTAAGGGCTCAAGTGCCATTTGAAAGCCAGCAGTCAGACTTGATTGTGCATTCTTCCCCCTGCCCAGGGTAGCAAACGAAAGAGCTATGTTTGTGCCTCTGATTGAGAAGTACAGATAATACCAGGACTATGAGGTAGCCAGAGGGGTCCAAATCTTTCCCATCAGGAATGGCAGTACCCCAGCAGAGCAGCCAATTCAGGATGAAATAGGACTACTGTGCTTGGCTGCTCCTCCCCTCAGAGGACCAACTGTGTTGTTAGTGAAAAGGAAGCATCCAGAAGTTTGTTTGGCCTCTCATGGGTTGTGGTCCTGGTGATGAAGAGGAAGTAAATTTGGTTTAGCTACGGTTCATCTTAGACCGTGTGCTGGGTATAGGCTTAGTGTGTGAGGGTCAAATTTACTGATGTTAGGTTCTGAATTTAATTCATACAGAACCGCCCCAGCTCTTGCCAAGTCAGTTCAGATGGCTTGATGGGCCAATGGGCGAGAAGAGACTTCAGGAGCTAGGGCTGGGGAGGGGCTCACAGCATCCCCAGCATCTGTGTGAATGGTCAGTGTGGTTCTCACTTGGAATCCCAGTACCCCGGGGCTCATCGCCAACCTAGTCCAATTAACAAGCTCCAGATCAACAAGAGACTCTGTCCCAAAAACCATGGTGGCATATGCCTTTAATGCCAGCACTCATGAAGCAGAGGCAGGAGGATATCTAAGATTTTGAGGCCCGATGGTGTGTGTGTGTGTGTGTGTGTGTATCTCCAGATAGTATCTCAAAAAAAAAAAAAACTAAAAAAAAAACAAAAACAATATTGACAACACCTGAGGAACAGCACCTGAGACTCCACATACAAAAGTATGTGTGAACACACACACATACACACTACGTACACCATACTACACACACACACACACATACATGCCACATACCAACACACCCAGACACAGCATATACATACACATCCCACACACATATAAACACACACACCACACCACACACATACCTACATATACCACATGCCACACACCACACACCATATACATGCCATACACACATACTACACACACATATACACCATACATACACACACATATCACATACACATCACAAACACATCATATACACATCACACACACAAACACATATACACACAACCCATCCACATACACACACACCACACACATACATACACCACACACATACATACACCACACACATACTATATACCACATATACATCAGAAACACACACACATACACACATCAAACACACCCAAACACACATACATACACACATCATACACACACATACATATGCTACCCACATACATACACACCACACACATACACACGCATCACACACATACCATATACCACATACACATCAGAAACACACACACATACACACATCACACAAACACACACATAGAAACACACACACACAGCCCACACCACACCATGTACACAGAGTCCACAAGTTGCTGGGAATGTCATTAGTTCCTCCGATCTGCAGAGGGCCCCCTCTGGGTCTCTCCTATCTTCTCCTCTACCCTTGCATCTCATGTCCCCTTGCCTGCAGCTCTCTCCCAGCTCAAGGTCTGGCCTCCCCTTCTTTTTTATCCCTTACCTCATTTTTCCTCCCCTCAAAAAGCCTAAAAAGTATCAGATGCACTGTGGTAACTGCTACAAAACCCAGCAAGCATGCAGAGCAGTGCCAGATACAGACTTCGTGTGGCTTCATTGTATAGCACATGATTTATCACTCAGGGATGCTATAAAACGTTGACTTAAAAAAATGGAGGCTGCTAAATGGAGAATGTGTATAGATTTAAACTGTGAACTCTGTATCTGACTTTATAGGTTGCAAAAGAGCTGTTTGAGGGGACGTCCACTCCAGGGTCAGGGTCCACAGCTTGCATGCTGCACGATCTGATTCCCATCCATGTTCCTCCAGCCTCATGATTAATGTTCTTATTGATAATCCCACTACCCACAACCTCCATCATCCTGGTCTCAGCCCATCATGTGATACTTCCCCCTCCCCCCCCTAGGCCTTTCACCTTTCTGTCCATCCCCGGGAACTCACAGACAGTTGTCACTTGATAAATGTTTGTCAAGCAGCCTGCCTGCTTGAATTGTTTTCGTCTATCGATGACACCAGTATGTTCCATAATAATCGGTTCTGGCACACTTGGGATGATTTATCCTGCATCCTGGCGGGGTATTCAGAGGACGCCACTAAATTAAAAATACTCGCAGAGAATTTTCCGCAAAGCAAAGCTTTCTAGATGGGTTTGGAAACAAGAAGTCAAAGATCAGGGAAGTCGTGAGATGATTTTATGGGAGGAAGAAGTGATTTAGAGTCAAAGGTCACAGCTCTTTGCAATTCATTTTCTAGGAGGCCACCTGGGCCTGGCTCACTCCTGTTCCTGGAGCTGATGTCTTATGGCTTTCTTTCCCAAATCATGCCTGGTCCTTAAATGGAGACAAATGGGGTTTGTGTTGGCCTTTCACTTTGGGGTCCAATGACAGAAAGATTTCCTAACGTTCATTACTTCCTGAAAAGGACAATCTCCCTTCACAGGAAGAAGTCACAAGTAGCAAAGCCTGGGCCAGCAGGAGGTGAGATGAGGGGAGCAAAGGGAAGGAGAAAAAGAGAAAGGACATCTCGTCCCATCAGAATCTGAACATCATTTAGACTTTTAGTCTGTGGAAAGACCTAAGGGACCATCCCTTACATACACAGGATTCCAGAGCTGCATCTTTAGACAACAGGGAAGGGCAGGCAAGATGGCCTAGGGGGTGAACCACTTGCTGTTTAAGCCTGACACCCTGAATTTAACTCCCAGAACCCACAAAAAGCTGGATATGATGGAACACAAGTGAAATCCCAGCCCTCCTCTAGGAAATGGGAGGCACCTAGAAACTCATGCGCAAGATAACCAGGAATCTGCAGGGCAGCAGAAACAAGAGACCCTGCCTCGCCAGGTGGAAAGAGAGATCAGAGGACAATTTTCAGGAGTCAGACCCCCTGAAAGTGGAGTTCCAGATGGTTGTGAGCTGCCATGGGGGTGCTGGGAACAGAACCCAGGCCCTGTGCACAAGCAGCAGAAAGAGCTCCTAACTGGAATGCATCTCTCCAGCCTGCCTTGTAATATTTTTACTGGCATACATTAATGGTAGAGGGTAATGGGTTTCCAAGGACATTTTTATACCCTTTGACAGCATGTAACCCCTCCTACCCACTTTCCCTGTCATTACCATTCATCCCCCATGTAGTCCTATATCTACTTTCATTTGTTTTTTTAAGAGTTGATATTTATTTTTAATAATATGTAGATGTGCATGAATGTATTTTCACTTGTGTACAGTGCCCACCAAGGTGAGAAGAGAAGCATAGGGTCCCCCAATATGCAAGTTACAGCTGGTTGTGAGCCACCTGATGTGGGTGCTGGGAACCAGACTCAGGTCCTCTGAAAGACCAGTGAGTGTTCAGAATCACTCCACCAGTCCTTACTGGGTGTTCCATATACATGCATGATTTTATGTGTGTATACAAACTATAATTACTATGTAGCTCTTCACTGAACCCATTTACCTTCAAATGACATAAACTTATTCTCCTTGACAACAGAATGAAAACTCACTATGTTTGGACTATGTTTTCTTCATGCATTCCTCTGCCAATGGACACCCAGGCTCAGTGAATTATTCAGCTATGGGAATGGCACTGTAATAGACATGCATCTCCAAGTATCTCATGGAGGGGACTCGGAGTCCTGTGAGAAGATGCCCAGGAATGATAACTACTAGTCAAGTGCTAGTTCTATTCTCCCTGTCTCAGATGGCTCTCCAACATGGAAGGGACCCCTGAGGCACCCAGGGGTCAAGACTTCAGCTCTATATCCCTAAGAATCTATCATAAAGTGGGGCAGGATCTTGCCAGGATCTAGACAACAGAAAAGGAACATCCCCCAACTGTGACGGGAAGCTATTACCTGTTGGATAAGAACTTAATCCTCCAACTACTGTCAACATTTTGAGGATTTAATAGGAATGTTTTGTGCTTGCGCCCTCTCTGATAAACATAGCCATGGATATATATATATATATATTCATATTCATATCTTCGTAACGTCAAACTATGACCTGGTTGGTGACTTTCCCTTTTCCGTACAAACAGTCCTCCAGACCAGTTCTCTCAACAGACAGCCTTGGAATGAGTATTCAATAGTGAAATGTCACAAGGCAAAGGAATCCTGGGATCCTGTGTCACTTTGGAGGATTGATCAGGGCCATTTGTTTAGACTTTACAAAGTGTGTGGAAGGGACTTTTGCAATGAGCAAGGGAGAAGTAGCTATCAAGGTGGCTGGCACTATCTTAATGCACTCAGGGGTGATTGAAAGGCAGTTAGAAAGTCTTTTCTGAGTTGGCTTCTTGACCCCAGGCAACACTGGGGAATATCTGGAGATTAGACTCTTGATCTTCTGGATGGGTTAAATGGAGACTCTAAATTTAGATGGTGAATTACTGAAGTGGGCGGGGCCTAGACCCAAGTTGCTCTTTATTTCCTCTTCTGTTTCTTCTAGTCTACAATCCTCATTTACTGCATCTTCTTTGATGGTCATAGAGATCTGGTATCCCAGAGAGAAGCCCTGGACCACCAAGACCCACAGCTCCACTTAGAGGAAACTCACATAAAACCTTCCCCGTGGTCTCTATTTGATGATCCCAAGAGGACAATGGCATAGAACATCTTTAGATTGTTCTAATTTTCTCGTTGCTGTGACAAAACGCCTGACAGAAAGCAATTTAAAGAAGAAAGGTTTTATTTTGGTTTATGGTTTGTGGGTACGATTACAACCGACAGATATTAAATGGAAAACCTAGAAAGAAGTCAGTTTATAAGTTTCAAATAACTTCGATTATGGTCTACTGTTAAAATGTTTCTGTTTCATTCCTAATTATTGTTTCTTGGGGGCTGGGCCTCATCCTGTAGTCCAGACTGGCCTTAAATGTGCCACGTTCCTGTCTCAGCCATTTCAGCACTGGCATTAAAGGAATCCAACTCTTGAATTAGTTATGTTTCTTGCTATTACTTAAGTAATGAAGGCAACTTTATCATAGGTGTGTGTGTGTGTGTGTGTGTGTGTGTGTGTAGACATTACTCATGATTTCTGATATCTATGGATAATATACCTCCCTCCAATAATGTAAAACCATTGTAACATTAGCCTTCAAGCACCTACTGTGACATACCATGCTGAATACCTCAAATAGTTATTTCATCATTGATTGTCAAAGAGGGATTCATTAAGATGAGACGTTCCTTACTTCCATCTTACAGATAACAAAATAAAGGTCCCCAGGATGTAGCAACCAGTGCCATGCTCCATGACACCACTCCCTCAAATCTGTTTGAGATTACCTTTGGTAACCCTAATACAAAATCAGACTGTCCTGTGACTGCACATGAATGCAAATGTGATGTTTTTCTATTGTGTCACAGCTGGAAAGTTGGGGCTACTAGGAAGAACAGTAGACGATTCTGAGACATCCAGGTTCCCTGTTGGAGTGTCTCCCTCCATCCCAAAGCTATCACCTCACAGGGAAAACTGCTACGGATATAGAACTTTCTGGTAAGGAGCCAAGCCTCTAGCTAGCAAAGCTATTTGAAGAATTTAAAACCCACCACACTGACATTGGAATCAGACCCAACTTCAAAGCCAGCCTCTCTCCAGAATAAGCTGTGGTCTCCCATCTCTCAAATCCACACATGGTTTTTCCCTACAAACAACAGTGGGTGGGAGCAATCGTACCTCATAACCATTCTACAGTGGTGAGCCCAAACCGTAACTTGTGACTTAACCACTGTTAAGTGGTGTGCCAAGCACACTAAGGTTTATGCCCACAGCTGCTGAATACCAGACAACTTCACAAGTCACCCTGGAAATGGACTTAACTCAGAGCTGCATAAAGCTCAAGTTGTTTGGATTATTTTATTGGTTAAGCTTGCTCTTTCACCATTTTATCCCCATGCCTAATACATTCTGTTTCTTCTTGTCCCTGTCCCCCTTATCTTCTTAGCATCCCCCTCTTACTTCATCTTCCTTCCTATAGTCCCCTTTCCCACACCCATACATTTGGTTTTGTGATCTTAGGATTTTAACCAGGTTTGGTTATCTCGGGTGTGGCCTCAGGTTTGGAAATCTCCATTGGATCCAAGTGGGTTCACAGCTAAAGGCAATGACTGTCCTTCCTTCAGAATTCACCAACTAGACTTTTTTTCTGTTTCATTTTGCTTTCTCTGGGGGCTCTAGAAGTGCCCTGTTAGCCACCAGTCATGTGAAACAACTTAAATATAAGTGAATTAGCCTTGGGGGGGGGGAGATTGATGTTGATGATAGGAATGTAGGGGTGATAGTAGTCAGAATGTATCCTATTCAAGTTCAACACAAGGCAGAATTATCTGCACGGAGAATCTCAATTGCCTAGATCAGATTAACCTGTGAGCAGGCCTATTAGGGATTGTGTTGACTGCTGGTTGATGTAGGAAGGTCAGTGCCCTTGTGGGAAGTACCATTCTCTAGGCATATGGTTCTGAATTGTATAAGAAATCAAGCTAAGTATAAAATGGCATGTAAGCTGGCAAGAAAGCTTCATTCTCCATGGTTTCAACTATACTACTCTGGCTATGAAATGAGGTCCTTGGTTAGAGGTAATACTGTGTAGAATACCAAGCAGGCCTGCCTTCACATCTCGCCTTAAGCACCTTCCTTGACATCACTCAATGTTAGACTATCATCTGGAATTATAACCTGAATAAAACTCATTCTTCTCTTAAGCTGAGTTTGGCCAGACTGTTTTATCACAGCAGCAGACTTCAAACTAGAAAAATATGTATTGTATACATGTGCAAATTTGTCTAAAAGCAAATTAAGTAAGCTAAAAATCTTGAACAATCAGTTCTTCAGTCATGCAAGCAACTACATGAAGCCAGTGACTGCCTCTCTGGATAGCATAGCATAAAGCATTTCCATTCTTTCAAAAGACTCTGCAGATAATATGGGCAGCATAAATGGAGTTCAGGAGACATTGCGTGGTGCTTTCTCCACGTAGGAATGTGTTTGCACAGCTGGCTGGCACAGGTTGTTCAATCTTCGAGTTCCTTCTGTACCCAGCACGGTCTGAAATTCCCTGGAGAGAAGTGAATTATCAGAATGTCTTTCTTCCTGTGTGGGTGATTTTTAAGTAGTGATATCAGGCTCTTCCGAACAAGAAATTTTGGAAACTGAGGCTGGCACTTCTCAAGCACCTGACTCGTTTCTTAGATCCAAATATGGTTGAAAGGCATTGTTCCTGAGAGGAACTCCATAGAAACAGGGTGTTTCTATCTACTGTGAAAAATATAATTCTAAAAAAAAAAATATAAACCATGAGAGACAGTCTGTATTAAAATGAATGGCCTAAGAGCAAACAGGAGGACGAATTCTTTACATCTGTTCATCTTTTTCATTTTTCCCCAACATGACCATATTTTTATATAAAATATGTGCATGGGTATGAAATATGTCATATTCAGACTTTTTAAATTCAGAGGATAACACCTCAATAATGCCTCTATCTAAAAAGCATTCTATTTCCAAGAAATGCTCAGAGGAGTTCACAAACATATTTTTGTAAAACAGATAAACAGTGTTAAAGCCAGATATGGCGTGTGCCAGGAAAGTGTTTCTATTATAAATTTGTTTTGTTTGGGAGGAAAAGAAGCTAACAAGGAGGAAACTCAGTTGGCTGCAGTTGAGTTAAATAAAGAACAGCGAATTCTTTTTCTTTCTTGGCATTTTGCAGTTTGTGGCGCAATGTTGGTTTTCCCACTTGTAAAGATTATGAGAAATAAACTAGATAAAACTATTTTCTTGCTAAGTGAAGATAACTCATGGCTAGATTCATAATATGTAGGTATATAAAATATTTTTGAAGTCTTTGAATTTTCTTCAGCTTAGTCACGGATTGTCCAGTCTACCCCTTTGTCCTGTGATGGTATGGTCCTAGGCATCTGGTAAGTGATGTGCTGACTCCCATTCTAGAATGTAGACCAAAGAGGAGGGTGGCCAGAGTGGGCCTGGCCACCCAATGGCATTGAACTGACAATGTAGGACCCTACTTTGGGAAGGAGCACATAGTAGGCCAGCTTCCTTTGAAGGTTGTATCGGATTATAGAGAGATCTCAGGTTCACATTCTTTACTGTTCTTTTGATTAGTATCAGAATCCCTGGTCTAACTGCATTTCTGTTGCTGTGGCAAACACCCTGACCAAAATAGCACAGGGGAGGGGAGGGTTTGTTGGGCTTACAGTCCATCAATTCTGGAAAAGCAAGGCAAGAACTCAGGCAGCTATTCCACATCATATTCATAGTCAAGAGCAAAGAGAGAAACACACCCTTGCTTGCTTGTGTTCAGGTAGCTTTCTTCATTCTTATACAGTTCAGGGTTGCCACCTAGGGAATGGTGCTGCCCACAGTGGGCTGGGTCTTCCTACATGAATTAACACTTAAGATAGTCCCCACAGACATACCACAGACCATCTCGATCTAGGTAGCTCCACATTAAGACTCTCTTCTAGATGATTCTAGTTGATGCCAATTTGACAGTCAAAACTAACCAGAAGAGCCATATTTGGGGGATTCTCCAGGATTCCTAAAATTATAGGTAAAGATATGGTACCTTTTTAAATCAGAGCCTGGGCATAATTTATCTGGTCCTCAAAAGAGGACCCTTTACAAAGCCCCTTCCATTTTGCACAACAGTTGCTTCCTGTCTATCATGTCAGAGAAGGTCATCATTGTGCCTAGTGTCCAGTACCCTCTTCTGAGGGTCTTTTTTCCAGTGGAAATCAGAATAGCTTTCTACCCCCTCTGATTCAATGGACTGAAAGGACTTGGTATGTCATCCAAGCTGTCCAGTAGCCTGGGATAGAAACCAAGCCTCCTCGTTGCCCAGTGTCTAACTTTGTGACATTGGATACATTATTGAATTCTTTTAACCCTGAGTTTCTTCATTTAGAGCAAACTGGATTTTTATTTTTAATTTCACATTAAAATCATTGGTAGTTGCCCATGGTAGAAATTTCCCTGCCCAATCTATTTGCTGAGGGAGGTCTATGATTGGATAGGGAAAAAATGAGGTGGAGCCAAGGGAAGCAGCGACAGGAAGGCAGGGAGAAACGGGGAGAGAGAAATGCGGCAGAGATGGAAGCTGATGTTAACCAGCGTGGTTTTAAACAGCCTTTGGCAGAGATGATATGAAAAGGTTAGGATAGACGGGATAATTTGTCTAATCTGTGTGGGCATCTTGTGATTTGGATATTTGCTGCTATATAAATCTGTTTTGAATAATCTTAAGTCTTAGAGTTTTACTTTACTGGGTTACTGGGAGATGGGTCCACTGACAAACGGGTAGTTACGGCTCTGAAGAAACTAGCGCTTCCAGGGACAAGCAAACCGGAGCGGAAGCACATCGACTGGTCTCAACAGGGGCTAGCTAGAGAAAGTAGCCCGGAGGACATCCAGCTGGGACCAGGTGGCCCACCAGTAGCCGTTATTAGTGAGGGAGCATGGAGGTTAAGTTGGGAGCCTAGCTGGGACATGTCTTTTCTAAAACCACCCATTAAAGTTGGTTTGTTAGAAATCCACTTAAAATTTTTTTAATTATGAATATGTGTATATTTGGGGGAGTGATATGTGAATGTATGAGTGCAGGTACCCACAGAGTCTGAAAGATGGCATCAGGTCACTTAAAGCTGGAGTTACAAGCAGCTGTGAGCCGTCTACCACGGAAGCAGGGAGGTGAACTTATGTCCTCTGCAAAAGATATTCTTCAATGCTGAGGTATCTCTTCAACCCCTAAAAATTTATTCTTATAGTGGTTCATCTCTGGAATGATTAAAATTCTTTCTCCATGGAGATGCAGTCACATGCCTCAGAGCATTTTGGTCACTAGCAGACCACAAGGATGGTGACCGTTACTGTTAAAATCTGGATCTGAAAACACTTGTTGCCTAATTATGATGCCACACACTCCTTGTTTATGTGATGCTGGTGTGGCCAAACCTACTGCTCCTATCAGTTGAATATATATCATGTACTAATTATACAGGGCACACTATCCTTGATGGTGGCATTAAGTACCTGTGGTACTCATACATATATCGACTGTATTATACTTCTTATCACTGTGGCGGAGTGTATTCCATCTGCATATCAAGAAAATGTTTTCTGTAAACCAGTATGTGAGTCACAAAATCCTTTTAAATCTTTCTTATGTTTATAGATCTCTTCACTGAATTAAGAGGCCACATGGGGTGACCATCCAATGTCAAAATCACTTTATGCCTTAAGTCCTAAATCATCTCCTGAGCTGGATGGATGGCTCAGAGGGTAAGAGTTTTAATGCCAAGCTTGATAACTGGAGTTAAATCCCCCAGAACTTCCATATGGAAGGAGAGAACCAACTCCGGCAAGTGATCACTACCCAAGTTCTATAGCACACACATAAATACACACACACACACACACACACACACACACACACACACACACACGCACTCAGGAATGAGTAATATATTGTAAAAAGATCTCTTCATTGACAAATTACATGTTTGCGTTTAAAATCTCAACGATTTAACAAATGAGGGTGTCATTTTATGACGCCAGTGCCCTGTGCTCTGAAATCATACATCTTAAATGATCCAGGGCATTTGGCATATGCTGAAGACACATTTTGAGGTGTCTTCCTCACTCTATCAATGTGAGCCCCCACCTGCCATGTACATAACAAACATGATCTTGACCTTCTGCCCCTTTCACAGTGAGACCAGGATGGACAAATGAAAAGAAGTTGAACCAATAATATTCTTCAGTGAACTTCAGATCGGTGCTAAGTGGTCATAGGACTTTGGCAGAACGTCAGCATCCATGGATTGGTCTGGCCATGGTAATTTGAGCAGGATTTCCTGTCAAATTTGGACTGGTAGTTGGGAAAAGATGAGATATTTGGGAGAAGACCCAAACATTTGCTTTTGTGTTTCCCATAGAAGAAAGAGTAAGAGAAGAAAGTTGCAGGGAACCAGGGAGGGGAAAAGGAGGAGAAGGGGAGACGGGAGATCACAAGGAAGAGAAATTCGTAGAAAGAAAACGACAATGGTTAAGTTACGAAATTCATTCACATTCAAGGGAGCAAGAGCACATCAGGCCCATCACGGCAGCTATCCAGGAGGACCACGGAATTCTCTCTCTCGTGACTCAGGCCCATCACGGCAGCTATCCAGGAGGACCACGAAGGTCTGTCTCACGTGGCTCAGGCCCATCATGGCAGCTATCCAGGAGGACCACGGAATTCTCTCTCTCGTGACTCAGGCCCATCATGGCAGCTATCCAGGAGGACAATGGAAGTCTGTCTCACGTGACTCAGACCCATCACGGCAGCTATCCAGGAGGACCACGGAGGTCTGTCTCATGTGGCTCACTGATGATAGGGCTTGCAAAGCTCAGCTCTATTCAGACTCAAATAGTAAGCATTGATGTTCTTCAGGCATTGGCACTAGGCTCATAGCTTGGGCCAGGAGCAAGACTGCTGTAGCTGGATGTTTTGCAAAGCTTAGGAAAGGAAGCCTGTTCCAAAGAACACGCTGGGATTGAGCTGTCGTTCCAGAAAGCCGTTTTTGGTTTTGCAAGATTGTAAGGTCACAGGTGCCCTGTTGCCTAGAAGATGGTTTGCTTGGACTATAACTGTGGTCCGGCTCTCTTGGCAACTCAGAGAAGTCCTTTACCATTGACAGGCATAATAAAGACCTCTAACGTGGTCTGAAACGCTACCTTGGGGAGGCAGGTCCCCATGTGCAGCCTCCCTTGGGTACTCTCAACAGCCCTCAAGGACCCTGTAGAGTTCTCTCTAGATGTTTGTAGCCACTTCCCTATCACACTTTAACATGTATATATTCTAACTTTACCAGTTTAAATAACAGTGATAATGAAACACACATAGATCTTTGGATAAACAAACAGTGGCTAATGGCATGTACTGTTCTTTCAGAGGACCTGAGTTTGGCTCCCGGCACTCACATGGCAGCTCACAACCACCTGCAACTCCAGTTTCAGATACAACCCCCCCTTTTGGCCCAAATAGGCACTGTACTCACATGGTACACAGATATACATGTAGGCAAAATGCCAACACACAAAATAAATATTTTAAAAATAGTTTTAAAAATATTCTTGGATGTCTAGGTGTTGTAATATTTATAGATTCAAGTGCTGAAACACAATCTTAATAGATGAAAAAGAAGAAACATTTCAGTGCCTCCACTATGCTTGGGTTATGCTTGGGTTCCTGATGAATGGTCCTTACTGGGTCTCTGAATGCCAAATTTTCTTCCATATTTCACAATTAATATTTCAGTTCGGGGGATGAGACTATAATAACCTACTGAAGATATTTTCCCCAAGACAACAGAGTTCATATTAATTTATCTAGAAGATTCTACAATTGTCTGGGTATAATTAAGATCTAATGTTCCTCAAACAAGGTTTGTACCGTGACATATACCACTTGTGTTAGAAAGGCGGCTTATATCAGGGCAGATCATACCAGGCCAGTCAGCACAGCTCCATGAGAAGAGGGTTTATTGGGAGAAGGCAGAAGAGATGAGGAAGAAATGGGTGAATGAAAAAGAAGGGGTGAGGGGTCAGAGGTCTCTGACTTTTATTCAGGCCATTGTGTGATCATATGCCCCACAGGTAAGGTGATGAGCAGGTGAAGTGTACCCTGGGAATATGTGGCAGTTGTCATGACAACAGACATGCGGGTCTTTGTCACGTAGGGGTGGCCTCATCACTGCATTCCAAGGCTGTAGGCCACTTCTGATGCCACCACCACTCCCTGCCTCCAACCACAGACTCAAAATGGAAAACAGTGCTGCTTTAGGAAAGGTGGCCACAAAGATCACCACAGCTCAAAGTGGTACCCAGGCTTTCCTAGGCACCAAGGCAGTCTGGAGAGATAGACTGGGGAGAACGGAACAGATGTTTGATTGCTGATTCTAATAAAGCTGGAAGCTCTCGCCTTTTGCCTCCCAGTTTTCAGTGGCATGGCTGTAATGAGCTGGACTGTGAATCTCTCCCACTTACAAACTTATCACTGAGGATGGGACTGGTACCCATTAACAAGCTCTCTGGAGCCAGAACTTCGGAGATGTGACACTTTTTCAGGCCAGAATCTGTCAGAAAATCCAGAATGAGCTAACCAATTTCTCTCCTCAGGGGAAAGGAGAAAATATTTCCATCTTCCCGGACAAGGACTTTTGGCACTTGGAATGATGGTTCTGAGGCAAGGAAAAGATGGATTACATACTTCCTAAAGAAACAGGTTTCGAGAGAAAAGCTCAAACAAATCACAAACTGCTTTGTTTTCCTCTTGGTGGCCTTATCTACCTCCTTTTTTCAGAAAGTGGACGGAAGTGTTCTCATCAGCCACTCCTCCTCCATCAGGCATAGGAAGCTGTTGTCTGGTGACACATTTAAACACACAGAGATGTATGTTTTGAGCAGTGAGTGTTTTTTATATAAAAACCTGTTCTCAAATATCCAGAGTGCTTAAAATTCTCCTGGCATCATCTTCCTCCCCACCCTCTTCTCTGCACATCTTTACAGGTGGAAATTAGCAAGGCCAGGTTATAACTGGTTGCTGTCTTCTCTGTGAGGGGTGGTGTTGAAGACATTGTTGTGATAACTCTGGCCAGGATCGGGACTATGATTAGCCAGCAAATAATTC